>NC_056473.1:12069557-12264557 GCF_008729295.1 Plectropomus leopardus | reverse complement strand
GCTGATTGCCTATATATACATTTGATTATTCATTGCACAGGGCACGCAGAGCATACTCCGGTCACTGACAGAGCAGCAGAATGTCAGTTGCAGTGAAAGTGAAACTTAACTGTTCATTGTGCTAAATCTAAAACAATTCCAGCGATCTGATCAGCTCTGACCAGATCGACAGATCAATAATCTACCCCATGACTCAAACTCCTGAAACTGCTGCTGAGAAATGATGAAGTCTCGAAGAGTCTTGCCTGTGCTACTTTCATGGACACACAAAAACGTCTGAGTGTTGAAAGAACACAGTATGATTAAAGAACGGGAAGTTTGCCGCTACTGTCCTCAAACTTTCTGACTCCACTGTATATGTATATACCATGTAAGATTCATGTGTGTGTGTGTGTGTGTGTGTGTGTGTGTGTTATGTGTGTGCCAGTCCCAGAGCACTGAAGCATTACACTTAGGTACACATTGACCAAGTGCCCAGCAGCCAACGCCCTGGAGAACAGACTGTGCAGTGTATGTGCCCACAGGAAATGTGTGTGTGTGTGACTTGGAGGAAGTCGACTGAGAGTTTGCACAGGTGTGTGAGTGCGTTTGAGGTCTTGCAGCTCAGCTTGTCCTTTGAAACTCCCATGTAATGCTCTTTCTCCTTCCATCTTTGAACATATCCCATGCAGAGGAACAGTGTGTTGTATATTAAGTTACAGAGAAGGGACTCTTTGTATGTTTCAGCCACTGCAGGAGACTCATATTGCTTTGCTTACTGCTGGACTGTCATAGAGACACAAAATCAAGGTGAGGGTCAGGAGAGTGAATGGGAAATATTCCTCTTTTCTTCACTTCCTACTAACTACTACTGTATTGTAGGTACAATTAAGATGCAGAATGGCTCAAAAATCAGCAGTTAATCAGACTTGGATGTTTCTTAAAATGTTGTGATTAAATCTTTAGGAAAGCATAATTTTTAGTCAGCGTAATGCATAACCTGACCCTCAGGGTCATTTATCTTTGACACTTTATAAATCTCAGGTATGGTCTTTCTCACAGGTCACAAAACTGCTTTCTTCAGGTAACAGGTGAAACAAACCTATTGTAAACAGTGTTATCTCTGCTGTCAGATAATCTTTTGTTAAGAGGCTTTAAGGACTTCAGTCACACAGTTTCAAAATGCTTAGCAGGTCAGTAGCAAGATCAAATGAAAAGACAAACATTGTTTAAGCCATCACAGCCCTCCATGAAACGCTAATGAAGACTAATGTATCTGGTATGCTGCGGTATTCTTCTTTGTGGAGGCAAATTTCATTCACATTATCATAATTATATTTTATTAATAATAATAATTATTATTATTATTATTGATTCATTTTATTTCTGGGTGCATTTCAGGGCACTAAAGGTCACCTTACAGATACAAGAGTAACAAAACAAAAAAATATCAGGACATAAGTAAAACAATATGCAATAAAAAGCTAAAAATAAGTACAGGGTCAGCAGTGTTCACACAGAACAGGCAAATCTAATAAGGTGTGTTTTGAGGTCAGATTTTAAAGTGGGGAGAGATTCAAAATTACAGATGTGTGTGTAATAGTTATTAAGAGTGAGACATGACAAACCTGAATAAGAACTGACTATTATTTATTTGTAAAAATGTTTATTATTCCTATTACCTTTATTTTTTATATCACGTCATCTTCAATGACCTGTGTGATAAATAGACATGACCTTGATAATTTCTGCTGAACTCGATAAATCAATAACAATAACAATTATTATGACAGGCCTACTTACGACCCTATTTTCTTAGCAGTGTGCATAAACCAAGGGACAAAATGAAAAAGATTTAATTTAAAGTTGGCCAAAAAGACAACACCTTTAGGCCAGTCAGAGGGCATGTTAGACCCTTTAAGTGTCCTGCTGTTGGGTCTTTAGAGGGAAGATGAAGAAAGGAAGTGTTACATCAGGGCATAGACAAGAAACCAAACAAAAGGGCAGGGGTGGTTGCAACTGTGATATCACAGTTTCATACAATTTTTTAGATTTCTGTGTGTCCTGCTGAATTTTTTTCGTTAACTTTCTCACTCCATTTTCCATTTCAAGAGCTGTGAGTTACCATGGTGATATAATGCACTCTTTCATTCCACTCATAAAGGGGATTGTTGTCTTAGCAGTACAAATGGACAGACTAGAGTGGAAGGATAACACACAGCACAAAGCCAGTCTGCAGGCCACACACACACACACACACACACACACACACACACACACACACACACAACATCTGGGTGGTCTTTCAAGAGCTACAAGGGTTAATGACAGTCCTGTTTGGAGGGATTGACTCCTAAGCCACAAATACACACATCCATATACACATTAGCACACACACACACACACACACACACACACACACACAGCCCCAAACCATGACCAACAACAACACTGACATGCAGTCATGTGGTTGTCAGTCAGCATCTGTAGCGACTCTGATGAGATACTGACTTTTTTTTTGTTTTTTCTGTCTTGCATGTGTATAGTTGATCCACTGTAGTCATCTGATTCTTCCACTCATGCTTTTGGCAGAAATCTGATTTTTGTGAACTGCATGAAAATAAAAAGCCTGGCTATGTTTTCCAAATTTAGTAAACTGTGAAGCATAATCTGTATTAAACAGCAGGATTCCAGATGGATAATAATGATAACTTTAAAGTTCAAATTTTTTTAATGAGCACAAACATGGAAAACAATAAGATAAATAATACTAAGTAATGTTGGTATAATCACTGTAAGAAGGACTTTTGTTTAATACTCACAAAAGAATTAAGCTGATAATGATGTTAAACACGTGGTTGGTCTAGGCAGGGAATCTGATTACACACAACATGTAAACTGGGGGTTAAGGGGTTTAACACTTTTAACACACCACATTTCAAGATTATCTGTTTTAACCAGATTACTCCCACTGATCACAGCTGAGGCTATGTCCACATTTAGATGTCTAATTTTTTTTAAAAAGTATTGTTTTTCTCTGCCGAAAATTGAGCTTTCTAAAACATGGTCTTCATAGTGGATAAAGAAAGTTTTTGCACATCCATTCTTTAAAAAAAATGTAAAAAAAAAAATAAATGGAGATGACAAAAAGTAAGCACAGAAATAGAATTGTTACTGACATACCCGTTTCTACCTAAATTAGCGCATTTCAAACATGGGTCAACGCTAAAAATAGGCTATAGACTGTTTTCCCATTGCCAGTAGGCGTAAGAGTATTTCTTTGTGTGTGTGTGTGTGTGTGTGTGTGTGTGTATGTGTGTGTGTTTTTTGTGTTCATTCAAAATCACAAACAGGAGACAGGAAGCCTTACTTTTTCAGTCTCTCTTTTAAATTAGGTGAAGACTGATCAGGATTGATGTTTTAGCACTGCTTAGGTGGATACAGATGGTAATTAGTGGCGGTGCTTCATTGCATCTTGCTGGTTGAGGAGCTGGGATGTTACGTTTCCATCAATGCAGTCGATAGGCAGAGGCGATACTACAGGGTCATTTGAGAGGTGTGTGAATGACTATTATACACTTTCTAACTGCATTAAAATCCCCAATATAGGCATTTTTTTAGTGCAGTGGAAAGGAGGCTTGAGTAACATATAAGACAGATAAGGAAAACACATTTGGAGCTGTTAATACAGCGGCTTAGTGTTGAGCATATCCATTAGTATAAGTATAAGTTTGACTGTACCCTGAATATCTTGGCTCTTTCTGACTCACTTGGTTCTAGGTTTTGGCATTGGTTTTTGCAGACCAAAAAGAGGACAATGAAAAAAAGATTCAGTGTTGTGTCAGTATGAAGTTATCACATATCCATACTAAAACAAGCTTGGGATGCTGGTGTGGATGCACTTTGTTTTTACATGTAAACACAAATCACTAAAAATTAGTGCTTACTTACTTTTTTGTCTGAAAAAAAGACCAGAACTACAGTAGGTAGTTGGCCAAAACTGTAATATGACATTGAAGCTGTGATGTGACTGTACTGATTTAGTCTACAAATTGGGATCTATATTTACAATACAGCTGAGTAAAAATAAATCAGCATGTCAGAAATGTTGTGGTTCTAATGTTTACTTGCTCACTATATATAACAGAGCTATTGTTTTTCAGCTATGCTTAATATGCTACCATACTGTACGTTCTTGTTTATGCATTCTTTTCTCCTCATACAAATCTACAATGGTAATATATTGCAGTGGCTTACATTTTTAAGTAACAGCAGCACTACGTGTTACTGACATGAAAAACAAAATCTCATTATTCTCATAGTTCTTCACATTCCTCAAGTCATACTACAAAACTCCTCAAGCCTTCACATGTACGTTTCTGATGAGTGATGTTTTAAAATGCCATTATATAGCAGGAAGTTTTAGCCAAATAAAGCGATTGGTCACAGATGTAGTACCAGCTGTAAACCTCAGCAAGCTGTGCTTCATTGGTTGCTATGCCAACTCTCAGAGCTAGTGAGCAACCTTTTTTTTTTTACCTTTTCTGTTTCTTTTACATGTGGACAGCAAAAGGACTTTTTGCTACAACATTATGGTTGCTGGCTGTTGTTTAACAGCTCCAATGCTGCTGATTATTTTCTGAGAACACATTGTTGCTTTATTATTTCATTGACAAAAATGCTTTTTGATGATTTTGTCCACTTTATTTAAAAAAACAACAGTTTTTGTTTATTTGAAAGTATAAAGAAATTGCTACTAAAGGAAAAAGTGGGGTTTGAGATGACAACAGATGAATGGGTTTGTGTGTGAGAGCCTGTAAAAACAGCTGCTGTTTTTTTGTTGTTTTGGGAACCAACATCATCACCAGACACACACACACACACACACACACACACTAAGGCTTGTACAGAGCCAAGTAACCCAAAAGGAGTGAAACACGCTTGTCACGCACCTTCCCCACCCACTCCTTCGAAAAACAAAAGCCAATCACTTTGGGCTTACATTCACACTGAGGTACACACACAGAACACGTACGGCCCTCTTGTCTTTCCACTCAAACACTAAGACATGTCCTTTGTTTTGCATACAAATACACACTCACACACACATACAAACTCAAGCACCCCCCCTTTCCGCAAACACCAGAACATCGACAAAATAACACTTACTCTTGTTCTTCCATTCACTGACTCATTTCAAATAAAAAGCCAGAGACGTTAGAGGAAACTTAATACCCAAACCCACTCACTTGGATCACATTTAAATGAAATAATCTCATATTTGTTGTGAAAATACGTTGTTTTATCTTAATTTGTTTGTCTGCAGTGCCATGTGCGCCTGTTTTTCTTAGCAAAGTTACAATTATACTATGCATGCAATGTGTGTGTGTGTGTGTGTGTGTGTGTGTATGTGTGTGTGTTTGGTAGGTGCCAAGGGCTGGACCAGGGCTTGGTGCCAGCATGGATAAAGAGCAGATGGCGACCCTGACAGGGCAGAAAACCTCCAGTTCCCACATTCTCCTGTTCTATTCAGCCTTCACTCCTATACTGCCAATGGCAGCGTGGCATGTGTGACGGGGATAGCTTAGATTTATACTTGAATGCGCAGACGTTTATATGAAAGAAAAAGGGAACAAAAACGTCTGCTCTCTTGTGTGTATCATTTCTTTTCATGGGGTAATCATACAAGTTATGGGAACTCGGCAGTCGTGCCCGTCTAATTACTGGAAAAAATGGACTAGAATCACCCGTTGGCATGATAACAGAGTGAATAGGGTTACCTATTGTGGATTTAAATGAACGTTAAGTTGCTGATGAGCACAAATGGCCACTATTAAGATGAAAAAATCAAAACCATATTCTCAATATTAAATGAATCAATTTGATTCTGATTCTATAACATACATAGTGCAGTTTCAACTTCACAGACATGTTTTTTTTTTCTTACTGTAATAGCCTAAATATAAGATAGTTTTATATGTTAGTACAGGGGTGCTTAATATTTTCATTACTGAAACCGAATTTAGGGAGCCATTATATGATTAAGGGCTGCACAGGAATCTGTAGTTGTGAGCTGCCCACTGAAATTGCTAACTTTAGCTAACAGCGCTTGCGTTTATGACAAAACATAATTACTGCAACGCTCATTAGGTGCCACTAAATGCCATGCAACCAATAACTTTCTACAAGTTGTCATCCGTAACATGACAGACTCATGGGGAGGCTCTGTTTGATACATTCTCCTCGTAGTGTATTGAATGTGAGCTACTGAAAGGGAAATTAATTATTGAAAATATCAGGTGTAGATGTGGTTTTTATGAGTACAGGGATTATCACAGTAAAATGTGTTAATACCCGTAATTTCCGTGATGAAGGAAAATCCTCAGTTGGGTAGCTGTGTTAAGTCTCGCGGAAGCTCGATTTTGAGATTGTTTTCTAAATTGTTTTCCAATAAATAATAAAAATGGAAACTTTTGATCAACCCATATACATTTTAGGTTAAAATAAGTCTTTTAAGGCCATGTGTATTTCTTTTTTTATATCATTCCCACTCAGATAGGGATGCAGGTAATTTATTTTGTCAAACAGATACACAGGTGCAAATATGGTGTATTCGCTTATCCCTTCTACAAATGAAAAAAAAAATTCATGCATTTCCAATGTGTTCTCATCCCAGGTTGTAAAATTCTTACACTTTGTCCTGCCTTCAGCATGTGATACCAAAGTCCCAGACAATTGGTGTCTCTATAAGATGTACCCTTTATTGTCTCTGTGTGACGCACAGGTGTCTCTTGTGTGTCATATAATAACATTGTGACTGGAGAGAATCCAGCCGCATTCTCAGCTGATGCCATCCAACCGCATTCCATGATAAGCTAACTGGTGTCATGCTTCTACGCCAAAAGCACTGACAAAGTGCTGCTATTTTACGATTTCTGAAGGAGGACGGGCTGGTATTTGGCGACCTGGTAATAAGAAAGGCCTGGCATTTCAGTTCAAGTTTGGGGGCTACATAAAATGTTTGTAAGGGCTGGTAGTGGCATGTATTAGAAAATTAATACATTTAAGGAAATTTTATTTGACAGTATCCTGTAATTTCAACTTGTGTCCACAACAAAATATACAAAAGCTCACAAATGTATGCATAACATAACTATTTTCATATCACTCACTCTGAAAAAAAATAGTTGACATAAATGTAGGGTGTATTACAGTGTACGGTGGTTAAAATATTATACGAGAGCTCTGAATTTCTTTTCTGGGAAATATACCGGCAGCAATTTCCCCAAAATGTATAAGCAGCTTATAACGCAGTAAGTAATGACATGTTTCATATTTGGATGGTTTATCTTACTGATCCACAAACATTTCTTCACATCCTGTTTCTTGAGAAAGAGGAGAAGACAGATTGAGAGAGATCCAAGAGAGGAAATGAAGTTGTGTCTGAGGACTATGACAAAGAGTCGTATGGCCTTGCAGGCTGAAAAAGAAGAAGAAGTGGATCGTGACCAAACCTTCTGCCTCTTCACAGCGGTGGATTCTAAGGCCAAAGGGCAACATCTGCTTATATTCCTTTCTGACAGACACAGTGACATTTAGCTGACTACCTGATCTATGCAAGTTATTGATGTGTAAGTTGGGGGTTTAGCAGTTATGTGTTTGTAACTGCAAATGCAGACTTGAGTGATAAAGACAGCTGTCTCACACGCTGAGGTGGAATTACATCAACTTGACAAGTCAGAGTTTGCTGAGATTTATTTTGACTTGTTAACTTGAAAGTGCTTGGAAGTACTCTCTCAAATTTTTTAACTCTCCAACTAAGACTACAGCAGCTTGCAGAGACTCTACAACACTGCTGGTGTTTATATTCTGTAAGAAATGAAACAATAGTAAGTCACACTGGACTCTACATTTCCCTAAAGTTGAATAATAAACACACAGCTGTGTTTTTAAAACTACTCCTCACACCAACATCTTAAAGACTCATAAAGTAAAAATATTTCTGAATTAGGAGTGAAAGATTTTCATTCATTGAATTTTTCATGTACACATCTAAACACTCATGTATATTTACATTTATTTAAATGCACGTAATATTAAATAAAATCATTTGTTTTTTGAGAGCTTATGAACTCTATTGATCCTTAATGCAAAAGGCAATGTAAATTCAAGAGCAACGCACAGCTGGAAGAAAATGTGGTCAGTCAGCAACCCAATCACCAGAATAAATGTATGCGTTGTACACTTCTGCCAACCACTGCTAGTTTACATTTGTACATTACGTTTCAACAACGATAAAGTTTAGCATGTGGTTATGTTAAGGCATAGAACCAAATAGGTAATGGTCAGGCAAGGAATCCTTGTACAACGGTTCGTATGATATCCTATGAAGCTTTAGTGGCCCATGAAGGGCGTTATTTCTTTAACATAAAGTTATGTAACCACGTTACTGTGGTTAACATGTTGATGACATAACTTAAATGACAATAATGTCTTGCGTTTTGTGAACCACCCAGTAGCCCTTCCGGCCTCCTAACTGGACTGCTCGGGACTGCTTCCTCCTTGACTCCCATAAGCGCATTGGTCACATGATCGCGGTGTTCCAGAATACATAGATTATACATAAATTACTGGTCAATCTTTACATGGGATATGCACAAATTTGTTTACATTACTTTTTGGAGGAAAAGTTATGAAGAGTCCATGTGAACAGTCTGGGTTAAGAAAAGATAATGTCTTGGCTTAAAATATCAGGTTCAGAGGGTACAGTCCCCACCAGAAATCCCACATTTGGCTAAAAAGCAGCTGGAAATACAACGTTAGCTTGCTGAAAAACAGCTGGTTTTGTTTATTGTTGGCAGATGTCTTGCCACCATCCCCAATGATAAAGTCGGCTGTCATGTTGTTAAGACATGTTGATAAGATTCATATGACACATACCAATGTAACATATCTGTTGTTTACAGAAAACATGCATGCTCTTCTTCTTGCTGGACTCCAGTCAGCTCAAGTAACATCTCAAAAATACAAATAAATTGAATAATTTTCACTATCTCTGAAGGTTCTTAGTTTCACATTGGCAATACAATTTAACTGAGAAGATATCACATGATCTCTCCATCTTGCAGATGTATGTATGCGTATCAAAGAGTGAGAGAAACAAAGAAACAAAGACCAAGAGACTAAAGAGATTAAAAAAGTGAAAGACAGATGGCCATGTACTGTATTACCCATACAAACACTGATAAACAATAAAACCATAGGCTCTTGGCATCAGGAATACCTAAAGACTTTGATTTGATGCCTCTGCTTAGGTCGGCGTTTGGTTCCGTCCTCCACCCTTTGCTCCCCATCTGGCCTCTATTGTCTGGTAGCCCTGAGCGACAGGTGGTATTGTTCCCACGAAGACAGTTGCCGCGGTGGCACGCTCCTGAGGGTGTAGCCTGTACACACACACACACACACACACACACACACACCGGCCACTCTACTAACCTGTTTCCTGTGTGTGTTCCTGCCAGACGGGCGGTGTCGCGCCAGGAAGTGCACCGTCTCATCAGGTCACGTTGCTTCTCTTTTGGCCGGCAGGTGTCTTGCTCATGAAATTTCCCATGTGAAAACAGACAGGGCTGGATATGACTTTGTCGTCACTGGTTTCCTCCTATTATGCTCAAACTTTAAAATGAGTTTTGGTGAGATTTATTTATTCTTCCCTGAGGTGCAAAATGAAGAAAAAAAGGAGGAGGTAGAATCGACCTCAGAGTTATGCTTAGGGTGACAATTTTGTTATGTAATGGTGAACCAAAATGCCCCAGAACTGCAAGTAAAGGAAGAGTTTAACCAAATATTAAAACCAGTTCCATCTAAACTGTCCTACAAACCATAGCGGATAAAAATCATCAGGCTGTTCTCATGCACTGTTCATATGCTTTCTTACGAAAAGTAATACACAAAATTTGTACATATCCCACGGAATTATGAGCAAGTTAACCTACATATTTTGGAAGGCTGCAAACGAGTGACCAATGCGCGAGGGGAGTAAACAAAGAAGGGGTCCAGAGCAGTCCGGTTAGGTGGCGGATGGCTCACAAATGTTCTCATCCCAAGTTGACATATATTGCTGCTTTGCAGTGAACTTCTGTGTCTACATATTACACTGTAGGTATCCTTCTGTGTCTATTACATTCAAGGATGCCACTATTGTGATGTCAACAAATGCAAATGTGATTGTTAAGGCAACAACAGCACATGGCAACCAACGCTAGGACATCAAAAAAAGACACTCACTGCCACGGATGGTTAGGATTAGGGGAAGGAAGCACATGATAAAGTGTAGGAAAAAACCATCACATTCATATGGGAAGCAAACACCTGTCTCCCACATGAAAGTCTGGGGTTTGTTGGACTCATCCATATAAGCTATATAAGTGCCCTCATGCTCCTTATACCACGTTGTTACAGGCAGCGTTTCAACCTGACACCATCCAGCAATTAATCATGTGGATGCAACACGTTCTCAACTGATGCTGCCTGTCATCATGCTGCTGTGGTAGGTACTGTCTGGCAGCATATAATTGGACCGTGAACAGTTAGTTCCAGCGGCGTTCTCAGCCGTGATGTCCAGCCGTGTATCATGCCGTCACAAAAGGTGATTTGACCACTTCGGAATAAGAACAGGCTGCCTCACCATACTTCTTTTCTAATTCAAGGATATGCAAGCTGTTGTCTATGCATTTTCGTAGGATATCAAATGAATGGTTGCAATGAGTTACATTGCAGTAGGATGAGCTGAACTCATCCTTTTTTAAGAGCTCAACAACAAAAAAAGGACAAAATATTCATCAATTTTTTTTAAAAATAGCAAAATTCTTATATGTGATTTATATATTTATTTTCCTGCCATATTTTTAGCCAAACCCTAGTTGAAGGGACAGCAATATTCGTCTGACTGCTCCATCAGTATATAGCTCAACAACTATTAGACAGGTATCAATTATCTTTTGTACAGACGTTTATGTTGTGTCTCTTAATCTTAACAGGGACATTGAACCTTATATAAAACAAACAGGCTTTAGTAAAATAAAATTTTGTGCTGATCATCCTTATAGTTAGAAAAATAAATAGTACAAATGTGTTCCCCCACGTTTCCCTCAAAATGCACTGTTGTACTTTTCAGTAAGACTTTTTTTCTAGTGCTGTCATTTGGTCAAAATTTTAATTTGTCACTACTCCATAATACAATATGTTAGAAAATTTTGCTTTCCTCCCCTTTTTATTAATCGTTACACATTTGCCCTGTTCCTCAACAATAAAAGAATTTTTATCTGTCTGGTAAGTCTTTAATTTTAGACCTATGTTTTAGTTGATACAATTTTAATCAATCACATTATATAAAACACACACACACTAGTTTAACTGGTTGTTTCATAGGATGATGATCTGTTGATTGTGTGTGTGATGTTTTTCTTAGTTGTTCTGTCTGGGAGGTTGGGACAGATGAGCTGCTCAGTCAGTGAAAGTGAAAACAGGTTTGCATCATTAGGTCCTCTCAGCAGTAAGAGGCTGGGCCTTTATAAGATGTTGGAAAACAGGGAAGATAGTTCTGAAGGGAATTACATTCTTTAACATTTGGTGCACTCATTTGTGTGTATGGGTGCTCATGGGTAAAGTTCAATGTCAGCAATAACTCATATATGGTCCTCTCAGCAGTAAGAGGCTGGGCCTTTATAAGATGTTGGTATATATATATATATATATATATATATATATATATATTAATGTTTGTTTGTTTTTTTTTTTTAGCTTGATGTTGATCTTGCTCTCTATTTAGCTCACCCCATACTTACCTGTGGAGGTGGTAGGTTCCAGAGGCTGAGAAGTTAAAATGCCATTCACTGGAGTAGCATGAAGAAGGAGGTGACAGTGTGCTGTGAGGCTACAACTTTCATTAGGGTTTTTTTTCTTTTGTTCTTTTTGCTTCAGCTTCATTTAGTTTTGTTGAATTTCCAGGGTTCACAGTACAGAGGCAAAAAATCGCATGTGTCTGTCATCTTTTTGTTAATAAATGCTACCTTTTTTTTGCAGTTACTTCTGCCCTACAACATGCTTTTTGAACATCTCTTAAAAGCTTTCAAGCAATGATGGTGGCACCACAACCTGAAAAAAACTGACATTCCCATCTGCCTCAGCTGTAGTTTGTGTTGAGTTCCGATCACAAATTGTCAGCAGGCTTACATGTATCACAAAAAAATGCAATTGTCCACATTCTGCCTTTTAAACATCAGCATGTTCACATTGTCACTCTAAATGACAGCATGGTGATGTTAGCAATAAGCTAAAAACACAACTAAACTTTCTCATTCAATGAGTCCTGTCCATGATGAAGTAAGTGTGTTGATGTTGCAAGCTCCAATTCAAAAGAACTGGTTTTAAAAAGCTTAACCTTTTTCACAAAACAACCCACCGTCATCCATCATTCTGCTACAGTGGCAATCTTTATGTGTTCAAACACACATTTGTATTAGATCACTTTGCAATGTAAAAAGTTTGCGTTACAAAATGAAAGTTAATATTCCAAAGTTCTAAAATCCTCCTTCTGTGAAATCCTATGTATCTGTGCAATATTTTGGCATCTGATAAGCTTTCACCAATCCTTCGCTCAAACTGGACTTCTTGGATTGCATTTCATTGTCTCACCATTACCTCAAACAACATGCCCCCACCAGTGCAACCCCACACTTTGTTTAAGCACAAGAGCACTTTTTTTGGCTGTTGTTTTTTTATGGGTATAAGCTTATCTCACAAGTTACACCTTAGATACTTAACTTGCTTTGCCCAAGGCAACTTCTGAATTATGACAGGAGGCCAGGGGCACTTAATAAAGAAACATTCATTATATTTCTCAGCATACATTAAAAAAAAACTATTTTCAACCTTTTGACATATACTGTCTTCACTCATCTTTGCTAAGGGGCAAATCCAGTTGCAGCAGCCCTGCACAGGTCAGGTGTACATTGCTAAAATCTGAGGACAGTCCGGGCTTAGCCTGAACCTCTGTCATGGGGATACTCCCAGCACTTTTTTTTAAACGTTTATATAAACAAGCTTTACACTCGGGCATCTTATTTACAGTCAAAGTACAAAAAAATACAAAATAAAAAATTGTGAATTCATTTATTTTTATTCTGAAATAAACAATGTAATAATGTAACAATGTAATAAACAAATATTAAATTAAGTTATCAAGTACATGAAAACATACAGAAGATAAATCAAACTTGCTACTGATTAGAAGCCTTGACAGTTTTGTAGCCAGTAAATATGATTAATTCAGTGATTCATACGAGCACTATGATCAAGCCGTTAAAAGAGTCATATCCAAGGCATGTGTGTGTCTGTGTTTCAGAATTAGAGCTCTAGACACTGTGTGTGTGTGTGTGTGTGTGTGTGTGTGTGTGTGTGTGTGTGTGTGCGTGCGTGCTGGTGTTGTAGCCAGACTGACTTTAGGCTGTCAGTGCTCATTAGGATAATGACTGTGGGACCTGGCAGGTGTCCAAACTTTGAGAGAGGGATAGTTGAGGAGGGAGGGGAGTGCCTGTGAGGAGAGTTATAATGGCAATGGGGGTGAGGGAGGGGGATGCTGCTTAATGGGATCACATTTCATCCATTCACACCCCCACACATGCACACACACATACACACATGTCCCTCCTGCGTATTATCTGTTATAAACAGACAAAGACAGTGACAAACATTTATGTTCCAGCTAACGCAGATCAGCATAAATTGTGAAGTAGAAAGAGACAAACATACCCTAAAGCTGGAGGTCAGTTTCCCGCTCATCATATCATCAGAGCGACGGCTACAGACACATGGTTTATGTTACAGTTCATCTGTGATGTAACATAAATGTTTAAGGCTTTTGAAAGATTATGCAGCTGTATCTTTAATACGACACTGTATACTTTGACCTTTGACTTGACTTAAGCTAAGTTCACACTACAGCCAAATTTTAACCCAATATGACTTTCACTCTCAAATTTTGACACCTGATTTTTAAAAAGCAAAAAGTTTTATATGTATTCCAGTTTATATTATGTGTGTTTATACACAGCACAATAAAGTAGCAAATGATGTTGGAGTTTTAAAATTTGGAACAATACCAGTGCTTCATTGACATAACCAAATCTTACATCCTTCAACTGAGAAACCTGACTCAACCTTTCATGTGTACTTTGGTTTGGTGAATAAGTCTTCAATGTCTTTTTTAAGAACATCCAGAATAAAAGTTGAAGATGAGACTTGTGACATTTGAGTTAGCTCTATTGTGGATGACCTGTGTTTTGGTATTAACTGGAGGCTTTAAGCTATTCACGCTCTGCACACTTACTGGTACCAGTAATGATGAGGCCAGACACACACAAACACTCACACACACACAAGCAGTCCTGACCAAATAAATTTAACCACAGACACACAACCTCTGGCTGAAGTCCAAACAAAATGGATAAATGTGAAAATCTAGTCGACTCCCAGATCTCTTTGAAGCAGCTGTGTAGAGTCAGACGCGGGTGTGAGGTAGCATGTTTGTCACAAAATCCCTCACCATGGCGGATCAAGGGCGTTTCGTCACACACGCAAACATCACACATGTCTGTGGACAGAGGAATAATCTGTTTTAAATGAAAGGTTAGAGTGAGGGAGCAGCTCAGATCAATGGAGAGATGGGATGGGCCCTGTATCGAGATTCACAAAGAGGCTCAAGAGTAACAAATTACTTTTGAGAGGATTAGTGACAAAAAAATATTATAAAGTAACAATGCTGGTTTTGACTTGCAGCTGAACACTGAAAAGTCAAATAAAAAAAATAATTGAATGATCTGAATGAGGTTTGATCAGTGCACTGTCTTCACATAACCAAAACAAATGTCCTCAACTTTTCTATTTTTATCAGGTTTATGTCGGATGTATTTCAGTTTTATTCCCACTAGAGCCAACTTGAGTTCTGCTTTCAAATGACTTGATCCAAGATCTCTTCAGCAAAAATTCATGAAATAAATGTAATGACAGCCAGCCTGATAAATAAATAGTTAAACCGGCTCTTACCTGTCAGGTTGGGTTCAGGCTGCAAACATGAACTCACACAATCTATATTGGACAGTGAAAGTTGTTTCACTGCTGACTGGCAGCACACAAATTCCCCTTCTTCACTATATGTAGATGTAGATGTACAAACATGCAGTAACATGTAACCATTGACAAAGATTCTGCCTCTGTTAGGGGTAAGGGGTATTAGGGGTAAGCTTGCAAGGGATCATACATTGTGTGTGTGTGTTTGTGTGTGTGTGTGTGGGGGGGGGGCACAATTTGGCCTTCGTAGTGGCTTAAAAACTGACATCTATAGAAAAGTATTGTAAAGTACCTATTTTGAACTTGAGCGTCTGCGCATTAATTCCTTTCCTGATATGTTATGATCCACTCAAGTTAGGCAAATTACGAGATCATTTAGTAATAGTAATGATATTTGTTATCTTTACCAACATTTTGCCTGCAAGGGAGCCTAGAGGGTCAATTCCACTGGCAGCAGCACTCGGTGTTCTGGCTGCCACCTGGTTTTGTTTTATCCACCACATGGCGTCATACCTCAGTGGGAGCATCTCAGAAGCAATCAGCATTCAACTTAGTCCACTATTTTTGGATTCCACTGTTCTCCACACACTTTAGAAAGACGTTCTGACACTAAATTTCAACACTGAGCAGAGAAGACGTTATCTATATATGCTTTCAAATGTTCTTTGTTCTTCTACTTAAACCTGATGAAGGTCTAATGACTAAAATGTTTTTTGTTTAATAGCAGTTTATTGCGAATGATAGGACTGTGTGCGGGAATTCTCTTTTCTTCATCTATCGACAATTTCCCCCAGTGCACCTGTCTATAAGTAGCTTAAGGTGTGCATGAGCCTCCACATTCAAGTTTGACACTGAGCGGAGCTGAAATTTCCCATATAGGATATGTATATAATAAATAAGCCAATGAAGATTCCCTTTAGAGGGAGAAGGACATACGCAATAGAAGTTGAAGTAGCTAAGAAAACCTCAAAATTAAGCAAATATGTTGATGAACTAATTGTAAGACCTTGCTTGTTGGTATGTTTTTGTAAAATGTTCAAAACTAAATCTGGTACATGTATCCCACGACTTGGTGTGTGTATTTTATTGAGATATGGATCCAGATACGGATGAAAATTGAACATTTTTTACATGTATTCTGATGCACGTTACATTAGGTAATGTTTTTTTAAAGCAGAACACTAGTCTGTGCATGTAGAAGTTGAAATCACATAACATTTACATGCTTTCTTCCTCAGTAAACACAATCAGTCAGCTTTTTGTTTGTTTTCCTGAGAATAAATTATTATAAATTATTATAATAAGGCACAAAATGGCCAGAAAATAATAATGTTAATGCACTTTGTTGGGCATGAAGGTCTTTCAAACACATTAAATGTGCAACATGCAAATATGAGAGGGTGCCAAATGAAACCATGCAGACCACAGCTGTTGTTTCTGCGTGAGAACACAGGCTTCTCTCCATACAGCACAGTGTATATGAAAGCTTGTTCACCTATACTTGAACATTTTGATAGGTGCGTGAGGGAACGCAGCTCGCCTGCTGTTCTCCAATCGAGTTGGAGGAAAGTGATCTGTGCCTCAAAACAAAGGGGAGACGAGGGGGTCAGTCCATTAGCAGGTTAATGCAGTGTGTGTGTGTGTGTGTGTGTGTGTGTGTGTGTGTGTGTGTGTGTGCGCGCGCGTGTGTTAGAGGGATGGTGCATGCTGTTGTGTGCATGTCGGAGGCAGAATGTGAGGTTATGGGTGGGAGCCTTTTTTTCACTCTAGACTGGAAGTAAAAAAAACTCTTTTCTAACACACCTCACTCTGAGAGAATAGTGGAGAGGCATCCCAGGAGAGCTGACCTCTCTCTGCCGGTGGGAACCTATTTGTCTCCTTCCCTCTTTCTCCGTTTGGCTCTGAAAAGAGGATGCTTTAACCTATGCTACACTAACTAGAGATCGTCTTAAGTTTCACCTTTTACCAGAGTCCCACGAGGATGCTCTTGGCTTTCTCAGGTTGAGGAAAACATGACAACCTTTTCTAAACAAAATGAGCAGGACAATAAGGACTTTGACATGTATTCAAAGAAAGTATACGTATTAATTTACTGATGCTGGGAAAAAAAATCAATACATGTCACCATGGTACAGAAATTTATTTTAGGCTAAATTTAGACTAAATAACTAACATTGGACTGAGAAACCTTGTTTAGAAAAATGATTTTAATCCACCACTGATGATGATTCTAATTTCAAAAATTTCTTTAGACTCTTATAACCCCGTTCATGACCTCTACACTGCGTATGTAACTCTGCATATGCTTCATACTCTGTATTAGGATACATATTCAAAGGTTTTTTTGTGATCCATCTACTTGCTCCCATGAATGATAAAATGTTTGCCCAGGGCAAAACCAGCATTTAAATCCAACATTTCCACAGACTTTGCATCAGCATGTATAGCTGACAGTCTATGGAAACTTTGGATCTGAACATTGGTTTTATTATTCCAGGCATTAAGTAGACATCTGTGTAATAACAAAAAATTACATTTTTTGCAAAGAGTCATAGAGTGACATATGGAGTTTTGAGGCAACAGATAGAGCTATATTCAACATTTAAAAATGGATTTATGCTTCTGCATCACAGTGCATAGCACATCTGATTTATAGTTGGGCTTGATTTTACCTGATGTTCACATTTCCAGAGCGCACTATATTGTGCTTTGTGCTCAGATTTTTTCAAGTCTTAACTTAACTCATTACTCACATAACCACATTTCACTGAAAAAGCTGTGAGTATAGTCCAAAGTTACTCTATTTTTAGTACAAAATATTGTCTTTTTTCCCCTAACAGTTTTTCTTTGCTGAGCTGAAGTGGAGAGTTATACCCCTTTTCCTCCAAAATTAGCATTTTTTTAAACAAGGGGAAAAACGTTTAAAATTGGCGATAGACTGCTTTTCCATTGCCAGTAGACCAGTGCTGTGTACACGTTTGCAGCAAACGAGAATGCCTTTCTGCTTTTTTACTGGTGTGTCAGTGAAAACAAGTTCGTAAACAGTAGAAAGCTACAAGGAGGCCAGTGAAAATGTTAAGGTGGATTTTTATTTTTTACTTATTCAGTCTCTCTGTCTCTTTCTCTCAAAGTTGGTGTCAACTACATTTTGAACTATGTTTGAAAGCTGCCTGTACGGAAATGGGTGGTATTTTGTGGAGGCCTGTTGTTGCATCATGCTGGCAAAGGGAGGTTTGTTAGTGCTTCCATTTGGGCTCTATATTTTCATTACTGCCGATCAGAGCTGATCGGAGCTGGAGCCAATAAATACCAATGACTGCTGCAAAGTAATTTTATTCAGGAGTGTATGGTGATTGTGACCAGACAGACACGTTCAGTGTACATGCAGACAAGTGAGTATTTTTAATCAAAAGATGTGACAATGTAACCCATAATGATACAGTATACTTCAATCCATTTACATTATTTAATTTTTATTGTGATGGCAGCAAGCAGGAGGTAGCGAGCATGGAAAGGGGAAACATTCTATAATCAATAAATCAATAAACTCTAACAACATGTTTTATGTAGGATGGAGGATGTGGAATGTCGTCTCCATTTGCACCAGCCTACTGACTTGTAGTTATACTTTTGAGGAGGTCTCTTTTAGTGACCTAAAATGCTGTTTGCGTGTTAACCAAAGACCAAATCGCATAGAAAATGCTACGTTTTTATATATAACCATGTACCTGTGGACAAGGTCTTATTCTGCCAATGTTTTTCTGATGTGTGCACACACACACACACACACACACACACACACACACACACAGACACACACACACACACACACAGACACACATGCACATCTCTTTGTTTAAAAAAAAAGCAAAACAGCCAAACAAGAAGAAAAGGAGGGAAACTAAAGAGGGGGACAATTGTCACGTTGTCCCCGGAGAGGTCCTGCAGTCATACCCCTGCCACAGACAGGAAGTCACACATAATGCTGCCCAAACGGAAAGATACCAGGGGTTCCCTAAAGGAAACCTGAGACCGCAGGACACCGGATCAGCGAGGGGGGCCCTGGCCTCCTTCTCTATATCTGCAAGTACAATAGAACCTGCTGCACTAAGTACTATTCACCACAGGTAAGGGATATAGGGCAACCATGTATGGTGAATAAAGTAGGCAGGTAAGTATCCACTGCTCTGTATTCAGAAGGGATTATGTAATGGTGGTACAGGAAGAAAAGGAGGTGATCAAGAAAACAACGCATCACTTTCACTTATAGGTGACATCATTGGACAAAGGATGTTTTTGACTGTGGTAAAGGCTGCTGACTGTCTCATACACTGCACTTAAATAAAAGGGGTACATGAATTGTAGGACAGTGCATCTTTTGATTTGAGGCACTAGGCGTGTAAGTGCTGGACCTCTGCAGATCTGATGGAGATGAACTTTGTCTGGGGCTACACAACGTCAGACTTCATTTCATGAGCTTAGTTAAAGTCGAGAAAACATCAACCTCTGCGAACTGATTCAGCTTGACCAGATACTGTTTGTGCTGGACTAATCAGTTTTCTGACTCGCTGAGGCAGCAGTATGCTTAGGCTTTTTAAGATTACATCCACAATAATAGGTTTTCATTTTAACTTTAGCTTCCGCAATACTTATACTTTTGGAGGCCCTTAAAATGTGTGTGACGTAGACACAGACGTAGACACCCCATTTCCCATCCTGACTGGAGTTTATTGATCATGGTGTGTCAAGTCAAAACATTACAGAAAGTTCTACATTTCGTTATTTTTATAACTTTTGCAATTTCATCCTTCTTGTAGTGGTACTCCCTATCATTGCCATGGCTTCCTGCCACGATTGACAATGCTGTGATATGTTGCCACATTTGCTTTGCAAAGACTTCAGATCTGTTTTTAGCCCCCTTGACGGACGTATACTCGTGATACTTTCAATAACAGTTCTGTCTCATCGTTGGTTCAAGCTAAGAAATCTCTGTAAGAGAAATCTCTTACTTTTCATCATCTGCAAGTATTTTCTATAACTAAGCAACCATCTGCAGAATAGACAAGCTGCTTCTTGTTTACACCAAAATATGCATATGTAAATGGTAATGTGGTATGCTTTTTCAGGGGTGTTAATATGGACACTGTTTTTAAATGAAAGTGATGCAAATGGGACTCGGTCAAGTCATGGTGCTCAGTAAAAGTGGAGCACTTCTCACAGCAGGGTGGTGATGAGCCTGTGCTCCTAAATGTGTATTCTGAACATCTGAAGACTTGCTTGAACCTGACTTCAGTCTGCCCCATCGGTATGGATGCCTGTTCACTTCCAGCAGAGCAGTCCTTTCCTAATTTCCTTTAAAACACACAAGAACACCTATCATACTACATCATTTCCTGGTCACAAGCCTCAAAAATCAACTATAAAACCCATCATATCACTGTATACCCAGACAAAAACAAGTTAGTATAATAAACCAATTAGGTCCCATCATTGTCCCATCAGAAGTTATTCCATTGTTTACTGAACTGATACAAGACAACAGCACACCAGTGGAGTCAACACACGGACCTCAACAAACAGTAACTTCTGCGCTGCATTAAGCAAAACCTCATTTGGACAACTAGTCATCTTTGTAAAAGGAGCAAATTTATGGAACTGTTAAACAACTAAATTGAAAAACAAAAGCAATGTAATAGTTTTGTAGAGGTATGAAATCATGGCTAAAATAGAAACAATGTTGTTCTCACACTTAGTATGACAATTGACAAACTTGTATTTTGTGTAGATGTATTTTCTTTTTCTTCAACTATTTTAAATATTTATTTGTACAAATATAAAAAAGCATCCTCTGAACAGATGTTGCAAATTAATGTTCTGCTAAAAACACCAAACACAACGCATCTGGTTCTTGTACATACAGGCCTACTGTACTTATAATTCTAATCTGTCATGTCCATATTAAATAAATGAAACAAAGCTAATTTAAGTGTGGTTGTGCATATTGTTTAAAGGGTACATCACTTTTATCTCAGGCTTTGACAGCATACAAACAGCATGCCTATTGTTGCCAATTTACATAACTAAAACTGATTAGAACACATTCAGTTTGCTGTTAGCTGAAATAAATACATGAAATACCCCCATGGTTTTTGGATATGTGTGGTTATAATGCTTATGAAAAACTACAGTGCCTCAAAGTGCCATTTTAACAGCTGAGTGGAGGAGCCCAGGCTGTGTCTATGTCAGTGCAATGCTAAATTTTAGAAAAGAGCGGCCCAACATATTTTTTTCAGCACCCAGCGAAATTGTGGCTATTGTTTGCTGATTAGCATGTGAAAGCTATGGTCTGGATGATGAAGGCAAAGTTTCAATTTGGTAGCTCCACCCGAGTTGTCTCCTCTCACTTTTGTGTCAAACAAACGACTCAATCAACTTCAGCTTTGTCTTTGTGGTGAAAGTAATCACGTCTGTCGCATCGCGACATTCCTGCATAGATAAGGAAATCAGATACTTTTGACTAAGACAAGATGAGTAGCTAATGAGGCTCTACTTATCACAGCTAAGTAAGCCCCTTATTGTAATGTAGTAGAAGGCATCAAGTGCTGCCGTTATTACGTGTCAATAATAACCCTTAAACCACTACAGTCTACCTGAGGCTGATTATACTGCACAATACTACGACATGATGGCTAATACTACGACATGATGGCTTGATATACAAACAGCTCAGGATATGGATATGTAATAAATGCCGAAAAATAATAAAATTGTGCAGAAAAACTGCTAGATGAATACAGATAAAACACAATATGTTGTGCTTCCTGGCTTAAATTCACAGTCTAAACACAGACAATTTAGAGCAACAGTGTAAGAAAATCTAATATCTTCAGTTTCTTCCGTAAAAACTGTTACACGAAAAATGTGTGTGCCAACCATTCATATTTGTATCTACTGATAGCAATATTGGAGAAATTAGCAACAAGAGAATCCAAATGTTTTTACATTAAATGTTTTTACACTTAAAAACATAAATCTGCAACACTGACCATTAATGACAGCATGAAATACATATATAGATATATCTGATACAGATATACATCATACATTCATACACCTGTGAAAAAAACTGTTTATAGAACTTTTATTGTCTAGTAATACATTAATCAAGTTGTGGTGTCAGAGTTAAAGAGTAAATACTTCTGTTAAACTCATCAATTTGCAGTTGCAACATCACATGGGGAGATGTCCACCACAAAAGGATGCACTCTCTCTACTGAAAGATTTCTCAACAGCCCAGAATTGATTTTACTTTCTGAGTAAGAGGTGTGACTCTTCCATCTCTTCACTGGAAAAACATGTTGTTTCAGAATTTCTGTGCTTTCCCAACTGTCCCATTGGTGTTTCGCTGTCCATTACTGCAGGCATGTCCAGACAAGTTCTTCAGGCTTCAAATGCCTGAAACACAGAGACCTTAAATCACTGTCTTGTATGGCTTAAATTAATCGCAAAGTTAAGGTTGCCCTGTTTAATTTATGCATTGCACCCTCAAATGGTATGTAATGTGACACTCATATGAGTGTTTTTGGATTATCAACCATAGTTTTAGCAACTGGTGGCAAATCCTATTCATTGGTTAATACATTGTTTGATAGTTTACTTTTACTCACTCTGAATCAAGTGTGATTTATGGGATATTACCGAAAAATATGTTAGGTCTCCGTGTAATGTATTATTGGAAGTTCTCTGTGGTGTGTTAAAGGTATTTCACTGTTTCGAAAATAAATCCTGAAATCTACATTACAACATACATTGATTTTAAAGGACCAGCACCTCAATATCAGAGTATAATTCTTTTTAATCTGACGTAAAGGCCTTGCATTTGGAAAGAGTATCTGTTTATACCAATCAGAGTTGCTGTGTTTTAGTTTTGCCATTGATTCTATTGTAATATTTTATTTTTTGCAGTTTAGTTTAGTGTCATGTAGTTTCCAGAGGGGGTTTCCTTGTTACAGTTTAGCTACTATTGTTTAAAAATATTTGGTTTTAGTTTTGTTTTTAATAGTTCCACAAAAAAGTTTTAGTTTTATTTACTTGGTGGTGATTAGAATTCCTGTAAATAAAGGGATACAGAAAGTATACATAGTAAAGGGTTTTTGTTTCATTTCAGATACAAGCTTGTGATCAGGGAAGGTTTGCTTCTTTATTACTCACCTAGGGATTTCTGGTAAAGTCACATTGTGTTGCAATTCATCACCTGAGTAACATCAGTTCAAAGGGGAACAAACGTCTTCAACTGATGGTTGATGAATGAGAGGAGTGACTTGCTCACTGTCACTGCTGAGAATTTATTGTCAGACTGAGGAATTAAAAGCTCCCGTTGCAAAACCAGTTACTTAACATAGGTCTTGTCAATATGTTGTGATCTCTCTGCTCTCAAAGTTGATTTCATAGTCTTGCATTTCTTTTTTTCATTTCATTGTCCTTTCAAGCCATTCAGATCTATTTTCTGCTGCTATACTCTCCAGTTATCGCTTCCTCTGTTTCTTTATCTCAGTAAACAAAAAATCTGCATTTAGTCCATGACTGAGAGGACACAGATGAATAGACAGTAGAAGACATTAGTTTCCTCCAGGGTGACTTTATCTTCAGAAACACTGCTGGTGAGTGAATTATCAGCCAGCCTCTCAGCACTTTTTCATGGTGAAGTTATGTGTGTCACTTTCATTGAAAAACTTCATTGTAAGAGAGCAATGCAGTAAAAGCAAGACCTCAGTCAGCAAGCTTCAAATACAACTTTTTACTGGTTGAGTAACTAATGTTTTGGCTTATCTGTATCTCCAAATTCTAAGTGTCTTATCAATGCAAGTGTAAGATGGGAGTTTAGAGGTTGCTCTTGTAGTCTTTCAGTTAAATATGGGCCCATAGATAAATGCCAATGGATAATATTAATAAAAGACAGCTTATAATATAGGATATTTACAAATGTTAATATGATACGGTATAAAACGTACAAGTGTAAGATATTTGTTTGGTTTGCAGAAATGAGCAATGTAAACTTTTCCCTCTGCCGACTGGGCTGACACAGAACATACAACCAAATTGCCAGAATAAATGCTGGCACTCTGTATGTCTCTGTAAACTGTGGGTATGTAATATTTGTGCATTATTATTTAGCGGTATGTTTAAAGTTGTCCCTACAAAGCTGTGGTTAATGTGTTTAGTTTTAGGCACAAAAAGGACTTAAAGCTAGGAAAAGATCATGTGTTGGCTTACAGTCCCCATTGGAAAAGTCACCTTAACTCAAAAAACAAAACAAAACTTGTTTTGTTGCTTGTTGGTGTCAAACAGTGGCCTCTAGCTTGGTTTCCGTCTTACCTAGGTGTTGCACTAACTTATTTCAAGGTGTTGGTGCTGCTAACTTATGGCAAGAAAGCAAATAAGTGGATTTCCTAAAATGTTAAACTATTTCCTTTGACAATGAATGCCACACTAGTATTGCATTTACTGATCAGTCAAAACACTACTGGTGACCGTTTGCTGTTTCAGTGGAAATGCTATAACTTCCTGCTTTGGCATTTTGTGCAAACAGAAACTATTTTAAGCTGCTTGACTAAACTATTAATCCTCTTTCTACAGAGGACAGCCTCAGTAAACAGGTTTCAGGAGTCAAAAATCTAAATCCAACTTTAGTAATGAGCTCAAGGCAAATTTGTTTCTTTTAGACATTTTGTTGTCGTTTAACGTCACGGCAAACCCTGCCAAAATCAAACCTTTCAGGATAATAAAAACTTCTATGCTGTCTTAGAAGAGTCACTGTTTGGGTTTTGATGAAGCCAATAGTCTGCCAATATTAAACTTATCCATAAATGTTTACATAATCAGGCTCTGAGGATTCTCATTCAACACAGAGATAATCATAATTTAGACAACTTAAAATAAAATTTGACTCAGAGCTACCAGTCATGTTATTATTGGTAACTCCCCCCATTTCTTCTTCCAAATGTATGGCACTATACTAAATCTTTTGAGTATCAGATTTATTACCAAAGGTCTATTAACTATAACTCTATAACTCTACATCAGTTTTCTTTTGCTGCCTCCAGACACATTTCACATGCATTTAAACCTCTGAAATTGGTTTGATTTTTTTCAAAAACAGGGGACAAAACACAATGGGCAACTTGGCAAGAAATGTCCCTCAAAGTTATCTGTCTTAGGATATCTATGTCTGTTCCAATGCACATTAAATCAACATTCTTATCTTGATCTTTCTTTCTCATCATGCTTGATCTGTCACTTTCTTGTCTCACTCTTGTGAATCCCTCCTCCCCTTCATCTTCAGTTGCTTTAATGCATTTTGGATGCGATTCAATATCCTGCAGACAACAGGAGACCGGGACTGTGTTTATTCTTGTAGGGCCTCAGGTGATACAGCTGCTACCTTATATTAACCGAGATATGTTTTGAACTGTAAAATGCATCACATCAGAGGTCTGATTTTGCAGATGGATGTTACTCAGGTGTGATTCAAAGATACAGAAAACTCTTTTCCCATTCCTTTATGACAACATTGCTTATATTTTCCAAAGATACTTGGGATATCATGTTTCTTATGGCTTAAATATCTGAAAGTTTTTTTGACTTGCACATCATTTCACAAATGTTTTCCTGTATATCAACATAAAACACAGGCTGAATGGTGCAAATGTCATGACCTGTACCAAATTTGTAACAAAGTAACCTGCCGGTGGCACTAATATGGTTTTAAGTTGCTTGCCAACTTGCCATGGCTAAGTTTATATTTGCAAAAGATATCCATCAGTTTTCCACATGATTGTCATGACTGTTGTGGTCTCTTGAAGACAAATACTGATTTTCCAACTGACTCTTCATAGAAAGTAGACATCCATAATGGATGCTTTAGAACATCATTTACATCTAGTGCCAGCGATCAGTGCCAATACAGGATGTAGAGTTCCATTCATGAGGCAGAGAGCAGAAAGAGTGTGAAGGTCTTTTGAGGTAAACTGGTGTCAAGATTTTAATGCACGAGACAGGCAACGGCGTCTCATCATAGATCTGCATTATTAATGACTTTTTTAGGAGCGATTGCTAGCTTGCCTTGTAGCATGTGCACCCGGTATAGGCTTAGGCCTGTTGCAGCAGCGCTCTCTCTTCCTCATATCTGCTCTATTTCATTTGTGTCTGTAGGTAACCATTTGTGCACATTTTGAAACCCCTCATTGGTTCAGTTTCATGTCATTATTAGAGTAAGATTATAAAAATGATATTATCCAGCTCATTCCCAGCAGTAACTCTGTGTAGGCCATTTTCTCTGAAACCTGCTGACTCATGCTGTGTCTCCTGTAAGTCTGAATGAACACAAATAATTATCCATGAAAACAAGTCATGATTTGAACTAGTGTTTTTATCTTTTGCAAAGGTATTCTTTTCTTCAGTTACCTTTAATCAATTAAATGAGGTGCTACTTTTGAGTGGAAACTACATTTTTGTGTTACTTTATACAAACATCAAATGCACACTGGTTGACGATACACGTTTATAACCTTTGGTGAGGCAACAAACACTTCCTTTACGGAGAAAGGTGAAAATATTCTGTACTCAGCAACAGCAGACTGAGTCATCGAAAGAGTTTTAGTAAATCTTTACTATTCAAAACAGAATAGGCTAAACTATCATCGTGATTTAGTGCAGTCAAACAGAATTATGTTAATTAACTAATTTAAAAAACATTAAGATGCCAAATTGGACTTTTTTTTAATAGTGTGTATGCCAAACTTACATTCACATGCACATTTTAAATTATTTGCCACATAGGTACTAAAATCTAGTTGCTAATGAAACAGAAAGCAGCCCAAAGCTTTGACACAGGTCGCCTGCAGGTTAAAGGAAGAGAAGAAGATCAAGCTGCTGCACGATCCTTATCAACAGAGGTTATTAATCATATTTCTTCTACTGTCTTTCACAGATCAACATTGATGTTTAAAGACATAAAATCATGGCAGACATACAGTATTGCAATAGGCTGAACACACACACACACACAAACACGCACGTGCATGTGCAGATTTGGAAAAATCCCCCATGGAGCCCCGCCTCTAGTCGTAACTCTAATTGAAGCCTCATGCCAGCAATTGCTGCATTTGCTTTTATAGCCCAAATGCAGCAAATGATTTTAATGAGAGTGACAGACTTTGACTGATGCTAGCAGTTTAAAACTACTGTTTTAGTGGCCACTTGATTCAAAACAAATGTTTACTTCAGATTATCCCTTAGCAGACAGAAATCTTAGTAAAACATGACAAATTATACACATATTAACTTGAAAAATAAAACGCTTCATGGGTGGATAAAATCTTTTGAAAGTTTGCATCAAGCTGTTCACAAACATTTTTAGCCTGTTAAAAAGACACTGCATATTCATACTTTAATATCATGACGAATTTTGAGATCTTTACTGTCATCATGTCACGGAAAAAGAATTCAGAGCAACTGAAAATAACCTTTAATACTCTGTGGCCGGTGTCTTTAAGTCCATCTGCCGAGGCAACCTCAAAAACACAAAATTACTGTTTGGTGAGGGCTGGTGGAACATGAAGCACATTTGCCCTGGGGCAGCTCTGTCTGAGGAGGGCTCTGCTCCGGCTCCAGTGGTCTACAGTTAGTCGGGGAGTCTTCAGACAGATGTGGCGAGCTGCATATGATCAGTGCCACTTTAATTTTAGTTTAGTCATCATGTGGTCGCGAACAAGTTTGACTGATGCAAGTCTGGCAGGAGTAACATGGATAGAGGAGTTAGTCACTGTTCTTCTCTTGTCCTCGTTCCTTAAAGAATAAAGTTATGCACTGTGAAAACCATAAGCACCAGCCTTTGATCCATGAGTTTTTTAAATGTTTTTTTTTTTTTTTTTTGCTGCTTTGAACACCACAAGCAGAGGGACATCTAGTTCCATTATATTGCAGAGAATACAGACATCTCTACGGCTGATATCTCCAACACTGTGCAACTAATCCAAAACAATTTAGAATGATAAATAACACTACAGGTAAGAGGACATATATATGTATCTTATTATTTTTGGGGTGAACTGTGCTTTTATCAGTTTGTGACGGGTCACCCAGTTCATTTCGACTGTTTCATCTACCTCAGCAATTCCTGATTTTTACCCTCTGAAAAGGTGGATTTCCCCTGACTGACTTTGAACTGTGGGTCTGGAAGCATCTCTGTCATGATGATTCTTTGATTCTGACGTAACCACATGTTTAAAGATAAAGACTAAGATGACTGGAAGTTTTTCTTTTACCCCACCCGTACCTTCAGTTCACTGTGTTTTTTCCCCACCACCAAGCAACCAAAAAAGATATTTCATACTACCTTTGAGGAAAAGTTTGACATTTTGGAAATAAACGCTCCAATGAATTAAATTGGAGGATTACCATCCTCATGTCTGTGCATTATTTTCATCCCTTCACAGCCAGGCCACTAAAGTGAGTGAACTTAGACACAACACGTTACAGATACATTTACCCTGAACAAAGTTGTAAAATCTTAAAGACTGAAAGCTTGAGGAAACAGGCAGCATGACTGTCCACAGCTAAAAGAATCTGTCCACTCAGACCACCAAAAAACAAATCGGACATATTGGATCTTGTTTTTTTAATCTGCATAAAGGTGTAGAAAGACAAGATGAGACTCTGGGAAGTTACTGCACTTTACTGCACCGTTGTTTGCCAAGATATTGTTCCAGCAAGGACGCAAACCAGCGTTTCTAAAAATGTTGAACTACTCCTTTAAATTTCCCCCTCACCCACACTCCCTCCGCTGTCTCCAGTCTACAGGTTGATGAGTGTCGGAAGACAGAGTGTGGGTGCCTTTGACCCAGAGTGATTGTTACTTATATAATGACTAGGCCCTGCTCAGTGAGTGGGAGGGCAGCAGTTGACCATGAAGCAGCGCTGTCAAGGTCAGCCTATAATTAGCACCTTTTGGCAGGTCAGAGTGGAGGGAGATGGAAGTGTGGCTACAGTCTAATCCTCTTTACATCAGTGAGGAGGCGGAGGGAGGAGGTGCACTGAATATATGGAAGATTCATTTAAAGACTGTGTTTACATGCATCACACGTACATGATTTCCCCACAGGCACCTACACACACAGGCTGAAACAGATACACATCCAATTCTGATCTTTCATCTCACTTCACCTCTCATTTTGTGAGTGGATGCACTCTACTACCATGTGAATAGAGTGGACTTCTGCTTTTGGGTGGTAGCACCCTAAAGGAATTATCTAAAAGGAACAAGAAAGGGCGGTTCCTCCTTCTGTATTGAATGTCTCTGAAGGAGTTAGACTAACTCTTGTCAATGTAGTGCCCTTCTGACTTGCTCCACATTTAGTGGGGGTTTACACCACTGAATCACCACTATCCTGCGCTTTAGCCTGAAAGGCAAATGTAACTGAACATTGTAGTGACGCAGACCACCTGTTTGTTTTTGTAAGCTCAAAACTATTTTCCTCAGTGAAAACAAAGCTTTTACTTTTATTTCTCAGATAAAACACAATAAATTGTGAAGAGAATAAAGTTACCCAAAAATAGCGTTCTGAGTCTTGTGTATGATTCGTCCTCACTTTGTATGAGTAAAGAAGTCTGCTGGCTGCTAGGCTAACTTATACATTGTAAAATATCATAGGTATCACATGTTTTTTGTCAGTGAACCTAGAGAATTATAAGGGAAATTAATTTTGTACTTGTGTTTATTATTGTTGCTGTTAAGCCATGTAATGTGTTATGTGGGTTTTGAATCAATCAAACTCTAACCCTTTACAGAAATGTAAAACACTTGCATAGAAACCCCAACACCAACTAGTGACTGGTAGGTGTAAATGCAGAGCGACACAGACAGACTCAACACCACAAAATGCTAACGACAGGAAAGGCCACTTGCATAGGCTATCATGTAGAACCCACTCACAAACATAAGACTTTAGAGTGAATCATCATCCATGTGAACTTTGTTCTTAGTCAAGCCTACTATTGGACAGCGACCTCAGCAAGGTGATAGAAATGGCAAAATGCCCTAGGAGCCAGTGTGGTTATTGATTTAGAACCAAAACTGACAGGTGTCTTGGTATAGGGAATGTACAAACAAAATCCATTTTCAGTTGCAGCCTGTTCTCATTCGGAAGGTGTCAAATATCACCGCTTTTGCAGTGCTTTCAGCGTAAGATCCCAATGCCAAAAGCCACATTTTGCATGGGCATGATACACAACTGGATGGCATCAGCTGTGAACATGGCCAGACAGAACCAAGTGCAGGTGCAGCATGATACGCAGAATAATAGTGTCAGTTGAGAATGTGGCTAGAAAAGTTGTCACGTCTGCCTGATGGCCGCATGATGGCGTCATGTTGAAATGCTGCTGGTAACAACGTAATATAAGGAGTTTCGAGGGCACCTATACAGCAGGAGGGAGAGGTGGTGAATGGGTCCAGCAAACCCAGGACTTTCATGCGGAAATCTGGTGTTAGCTTCCTGTCTTACTGTGATGTGTTTTTTTTTCTCTACACATTACCATGTGCGTCTTTTCCCTTAACTTAACCAGCATGCATGTCGCCAGCATGTGCATTTGATGATGTCCCGGTGTTGGTTGCCATGTGCTTATGTTGCCTAAACATAACCACAGGAAGCGTCATCCCATCATGTGCTGTTATTGACATCATGGTAGCGGCATCTCTCATTTGTGTATATCAAATTAAGTGCAAATACAAATTTTATGCAGGAAAAACACAGGCCAAAGTGACCCTGGTTTTGCACAGAGTTAAATACGGGCATGAGAGGTAGTTTATATGATGTGTTTTGCAAACACGTATACCTGATCTGAATGGCCACACACAAGGAGGGGTGAAAAGCCAGCCACCTGGGAGATGTGCAGATGTTGTTGTGATGATGTTTAAATGTGGCAAAACAGAATATAGTTTCAGAAAGTCTCTCTTGAAAGGCATTCACTGTTTTGCATTCATAAAAAGTGACAGAAATACTTGTGTAAGGACTGCAAACAGACGGTTTAAGGGTGAATTCTGAGTCCTACTTTCTCACCTCACACAGCTGGCCATGTTTGACGCAGCTTCCGATGCCAGATAGGTTTAGGGTAAGTGGTCTCAGGCACCATGCGACCATCCATCAAGCACTCCGGATGGGGTATACTCAAGTATGGGATTAAAGTGATGGATTGGCAGATACATCTTTGATTCTTGTTTGTTTTTATCTCTATTGTCTTTTTTCACCACTGGGAGCTTGCATAAAAGTAATTCCTATGTACCTGTTCAACCTGTACATGTACAGATGGCAAAATAAACTTCTCAGATCTTGGCTCTTGGATCTTCCCTTAAAGTTGAAGAACCCAAGTTTGAACTTGTGTCAGGATGAGATTTAAGCTTCACTCTTCTTAACCTGAACCTTAATCATAGTTGGTTTACTTACGAAAACCAACAATACAATCTAATGTATGCTTCTGTCACATCATTTGCGGTAGAAGATCATAATCATCACATAATTTGTGTTTATAACATGCAATCTGCAGCATGTTGCAGTCTGTGCTCACTTCATCAACTTTTAGGAATGAGTTTTAGAGGCAAACTTTAGCTTCCCTCTCCCACCATATCTGTCTTTATCTCACACTATCTCTGTATCTGTTACAAATAATCCTCTCTTACACTCTATCTGTCCACCCCCCTCCCTGTGCAGTGCAGTGATAGATGTTATCTGGATTTTTGCAGCAGAAATGGTGCAGAAGTAACAGTGTAGACAGAAGGGTTGGTTGGCTCAATGCCCTGAAACCAGAACAGAGCTTCAAGTGTGATTACAACACCCCAGCCCTGTGTGTGTGTGTGTGTGTGTGTGTGTGTGTGTGTGTGTGCGCGTGTGTGCGTGTGTGTGTGTGCATGAGTGTGTGTGTGTATGTGTTTGTGTAATGGGGGCCAATTGGAGGAGCTGTCTTCTTAATGTTTGCTTGGAGCATTTGGACGTCGGCCAGGTGTCTTAAAGTTTAGGATTACTGGAGAGCACCCTGACACTTAGTGGGAGGATGTGTGAGTGCGTGTGAGTGTGTGTGTGTTTGCGTGTGTTCATGCCATGGAGAGTGACAAGTGTAAAACAGTTAACTGCATGTGGTAGCAGGAAAATATTGCACATACATATTATAACCACAGTATTCTGAAATGTAATGCTGGCCAAAAGTTAAACTGAAATTAGGCTTCTTTGAAAATACACAAGAAGTGAAGGATAACTAAGGCGCAGAGGAGCCACACCTTCTAAATTTCAACAAAGGATCATGCAGACCTGCACGCCAAGCAAGCTGAGTGCTTGTTCCACATTAATCAGCCCGGGTATATTCTCCTATGCGCAGCCCAGAGAAGGTGACATAAGCACAAACTACAGGGTCATCAACAAAGTGATGATGCAGGTGAGAGGTGTCCAAAATATGAGAATTATTGAAAATGTGGAAGCAAAGAGTGCCACAACATTTGGTCAGGTGGTGTTTGTTTTGTTGAGGTCTCATTGTCTCCAATGTTGACAATGTTGGGTGACTAACAGATGAAGCACCTACTTGGCTTTAATGGACCTTGAAACTGTCCCGTTTGAATCATCAGTAGAGAGTCAAACTGTGGGTAGAAGGTACACCCTGTGAACATAATACAACATACAATTATGCAATTGTTTGTATGACATTTTACAAGTTAGTTGCCCCAAAAAATGCTGTTGTCACGTAACGCACTAAAAGTTAAGGAACATAGGTTAAGTTTAAGGCGTAGAAACATGGTTGGACTTTGTCATGTTACGTACTTAACGGAAAGTTATGTAGATCCTGTTTAGAAAATGGTGATGATGTACCTTAACATAACTTTTAGTTCACTTGGTGTAACACAGGACACCAACATCATCTCCCAGGTCAAGGTCAGTCCCTCAGGGATTTTGCAATGTTGTGATTGCAAAAAGTAATGCAAATTCTGCCAGTCTTTGTGAAATTTGGAGATTAATAATCATATTTCCCCTACTGTCTGCCACAGATCAACACTGGTGTTTTGAAGACATAAAGTCATGGCAGACATATTGCAATAGGCTGAACACTTGCACACACAAAAACACACGTGCAGGTTTTAAAAAAAAAAAAAATTGCGACCAAAATAAATGGGTATAAACATTACAACACGCATCACAATTTTTTGAAATGCTGGCATAAAATAAGGCATTTCAGGCTGCAACAATCACAACAACAGCCAGCAAAATCCTGCAGGGACCGAAAAGTCCTTTGTCGTTTGACCCCTCACCACTCCAACCTACTCCTTTTGTGGAACTTTGCTCTTCATACTAATTCTGTCTTTACTCCCGTCAGCACATTGGTCATGTGATCACAGCCTTCCTTGTAATGTAGGTCATATAAAAATTCGGGTGCATTACTTTTGGTAGGTATATGTAACTGCATAAGAACAGCCTGTGTAAACACATACTGTGAGAAGTAACTTTCTAAAGGTGCTTTTCGGTAAGGAACATCCAATCACCATTCTTAAAAATGTATGAAGATATCTGTGTAAACACTATATTCGTAAATTGACTTTTTTGGATTATTAGCTCAATCTTCCCAGAAAAGCATGACGACAGTATAATAAAACAGTAACAGTGGGAAAGTCATAACATAACGTTATTATTAAGAGTAGGAAAAAAAAGGTACAAAGCCACACACACACACGCACATGCACACGCACACCACTGTGTTCTGACTCAGTGCTGACACATGGTTTCTCACACCGTACCAGCTACTGACCGACACAGAAGCCAGCTCCTAAATCCTCCCACTCGCACACCTGCAGAATGACTCCCACAGATACACACACGCACACACACACACATCTCACCATCCTCACATCCCATCTTCAACCAGCCTACCCCAACCCTTCATCAGCAGGCTGACCTTTACCCTCAGGGCCTGTGGGGAGGCATGTCTGGACGTCTGGATGCTGTGTGATTCACTCATAAAGCTGCAGTAGGGGAAACACTGAACTGATTGTCCTCTGATTTCATCCACAGTTTAGTTTTGGAGGCTTTGTTTAGGCTGAGATGTGTTACACAGCCGGGAATGAACAGATGAAAGAAGAAACCAAGTCCAGACTTTCAGTGTGAACTAGTGGATTGAAATTCAATGTCTGTTAGGGCTGTAGAATTATACAAACTGGGCTGCATTGTGGTTAAGTATGAGATTTAAGATAAGACATTCTTATCAATGAAAACAAATTAAATGTGCATTTCTTGAATGTGTATTCTTTAAACTTTGCATTATTATCCCTGGAATAAATACTTCATCTAGTTTGTTTTTTCCTCTTCTGGTAAACACAGACCTGCAGTTTTAGTTAAAATCCCATACTCTGTGTGGTGGCATGTTAAAGCAATTCCCAACCCAGGCATGTGACCTGTTAAAGTTACACAAAGTCTATTTGTGACCCATCACCGCAGGTTATGGCCTTAATGTGAGCAGGGATTTTTCTTCGTAAGATCTGTGTTATTTGATGGATTTGTGGAGGCCTAAAATCCTTCTCAGATTTTTAGAGGCCTGAAGATATAACTTTATTCATTATTTCTCAAAAATAATGATTTGAAGAAAAGTCAGAAAAATCAAACTATTATCTGTGACAGAACTTTTCCATGATCCGTTTGATGATTCATCTCATTTATCTTGTGACGCGACCCTCAGGCTGGAAGATCATGACAAGTTTTGCTTTCCACAAGCAACAATAAAATCTGTGAGTTTAAGCAGCTATGACATCATAAGTTTACTGCATTTTTGGGTGGGTTCAAAGTTTAAATGCGTACCAAAAGCTTATTTGAAAATACATACTTCACTTGAAAAAAATATCCACAAATTAGTTTTCTAGCTTTTCACTGCCATTTTATAGTTTTGATGCAGGTTTTATGCAATGGAAAAGGGTGGGGTATGTTTTTGTAAAATTTGGGTTGCTATAGGATTAAGGGTTGTATGTCAGCCTGCACACCACAAAATTATAAGTAAAAACCATTAAAAGCATAGATTTTCCAGACAGTAAAAGCAATGACCCAAAAAAAGCAAAATAAAGCAAATGTCACATCTTTAAATAAGTGAAGATAAAGTGAATTAGCTGACCACATGATAAATCTACTTTGCTGTCGAGGCTCTTTTGTCTCTCGACCTCTAGATGGACTCTCAGCATGAGCCAAATATTCATGTTTTCCTTCAAACATCAGAGCTACATGGCAGCCTGTACATCACTCATCCCTGATGGTCAGGATGGAGCGTAGGCCAAAAGCCTCACATTTTATAGACAAATACTGTCACCAGATAAATATATTTCAAATGTAACCAAAAGACAAACAAATGTGCTCTCCCATCTGCATATCTAAACATGTGTTGTGTCAAAGGCTGCTTTCACTCTTCTTTGACTGCATCATGGCATGTCCTGACAGGCGAATTTGTGGAGCTGAAATGAGATTACGCATGAGAGGGAGGAATTTCCACAGAATTTTATTTCGAAGAATGAAATAAAAACTACCAAGTAGCTCCTGGAACTGAAATTCCTGAAGGGAACAAAACTCCTTGAACTGATCAACACATATGATGGAATTTCAAAAGGTGTGATCCATTTTGGCCAAATGAAGAATACATGATTAAATAAAAACATTAAATTAAACATGCCTGGTTTGGTTTGTTTAACAACCACTTTAACCTTGGTGGTTATTTCTCCTGTGTTTTGGTGTAATGATGTTTTCACCAGACAGCAGTCTACTTGGAAGAAGTAGTGAAGTAGTGTGTTTATTTATTGAGAATCCAATACATTCAATGTATAATATACAGGATTTTCATTTAAAAGCAATGTATAGACTCATACAAATGTAATCAATGTCAGTCATCACTTATGACTGATGGTGTATTTTTTTCTACAGAGACTCTGCCCTTTTCCTGTATATTCAACACTTTTTCATCTCAACTTGTTGCATGTTGCCGCGTTGCCCTGGACTTCTGCGTCTGTTGTTTATGTTGCTGAATGACGAGGCAAGTGGTTACCTTTAGGCAACAACAGCACATGGCAACCAATGCCGGAACGTCAACAAAAGCACATGCAGGCACAGGTGGTTAAGATTAGGGTTAGGCACGTTATGGTGTAGAAAAAAAGCCATTCATTTCAGATAGGAAGAGAACACCAGAATCCTGCATGACAGTCTATTCTTTGTGGGACCCATCCACCATCCCTCCCACAAACCCTTTATAGTGGAACCTTGCACACCTTATATTACAGCACTGTCAAAGTGGCCGTATTTGATGACTTCAGAATAAGAATGGGCTGCCAGCATGCATTATATAGGCGACTACAAAAGTTTTGGAATAGTACTAGAAAAATATGAATATAGAGTGGCAAAAAGATGAATCTTGGGTTGGTTTTCACTCTCACTCTTCCTGGCAACACTATATAAAAACAGAGGCTGACTATTCCTGCATGGTATACATAGAACAAATGGCTCAAAGGTATTAGTAGAGACTCTTATCTAAAGCTGAAACCACACCAATGCGTTATGTGATGCAGGTCAAGTGCTGTCATCATATTTAGTGTAACACAGCTTATGCGAATGCAAGACTGAATCTCCAACCTCCATATTTTGGAGCAAAAACATCAGTAAAACCAGCTTCTTTATGCTCATGCTCTAAAACTGTCTGGTTTCACTACATTCGCTTCAATAAGTTGTTTGGAAAAAATTGGTTACAAAAAACTCACTCAAATATTTTTCAAAATACAGATTACAGTAACTCTTGATACCACCTGGCTCAGCCCCATTCTATTACCCTTTCAAGACTGCTAATTGCTGGTCATGTGTGACTCTTAACCTCTTATGTCTGAGGACAAGTAGTTATTTTTGGAGAGTGTCAGCATGTTCCTTTTTCTTTTGGGACTTCTGACCTTTGAATCCAGGTTGCCTTAGTGATGGGCAGAGTCAACAAGATCGGAGAGGAAAGGAGAGACATTATAGATGTTTATAGACAAGTTAAACATTTACCTCAACCTTGGTGTCATTTGGTGATATTTTTGATAGGTGGGCGATCCCAGATTACAGGAAGCAGTGGTTTGGTACACTCAGGAGCCTACAGGAGCCACTGGTTTACTGAAACCTACTCATTAGCCAAATCCTAATCACTTGGCTGGGTTTGCACTCGGCTGGGGGGCTATATGTGTGTATATATGAATCTGCAGAGTATGGAACAGTGGCTGCCCCGTGGGAAGATATCTGCCCACCCGTGGTCGTTTAAGTGCTGCTATTTAGGGGTCTCCTGTCTGCTTTGGGAGGTTATTACCGTGGAAGTGGGGTCGTGCCGGAGCTGGGGGCATGTTGCCAGATAATTGAGGTCCTTGTTGGGGTGGTCACATTTTACTGAGTAGGTTTTAAATTGTAGACCCTGACTGTTTTTTGTAGAAAGCAGACTGTGATTGTAATTATTTGGTAGTTGACTCATTTAGCTGGGTTTCAGTCCTCGGTAGAGTTGTATAGCTCTGATTCACAGCTGCTCTGGAACACAGTGTCTCATTTGTTTTCAGTCGTCTGGGGTCATGACATTATTAATGGTGCTTACAAGCCCTTAAGTGACACGAGTTATATTATGGATTTGCTGTGTTGAAAAGAAAAAGGTTCCTCTGTGTAAAGAAAAAGCACTAATGAAGAAAAAATAACTCACTGTTTAATTTGTAGAACCATTTAAATTAGGAGTGTGATCAGTTAATGATACAAAACAAGTAAGAAGTCATTTTGTCCCTATAACAGCCACAAACAAATAAATAAATGCATTCTGTATAAATAAATTCTTGGAGACAAAAGACTTTTTGTCATATTGTCTGGAAGAACATAAGAGGTTGAGAGAAGAGAAGTGGTCTCATGAAAAAAGTGGTGACACTGAACAGCGTCAGGTGAGAACACGCCGTGGTGTTATTATACGCCTGCGGACGGCTGGATGGCACCTGCAGGAGGATACCTAAAACGCAATATATTTAGACCAAAAGTCCACTGACAGTGCTACAATATATGACGACTTGGGATGAGAACGTGTTGGCCCTTAACTGGCTCACTAAACTCTCTGGTTAAATCTACATTAAGGAATCACTAGATTTTTTTTAGCGTGTTGGAATCCCACAACTCCATGTACAGACAGGGCTTCTGTAGAACTGCATTTACAATGCATACTATTGCTATTGATGCTATTTCCACAGAGAATATGTGACATGTGGGTTAGGGGGATTTGGAGTTGTTTGACAGGGCTGTTCTAGCCAAAACAAATTACTTTTGCAGTTTTGTAATTATTAGAGTAAATATTCGAGTAACTTGCTCAACATCGGTTGTCTCATTGGCTCTTTTGCTCACACCAGACTGCTCGGCCTATCATAATAAAGCAGTGAAGCCCTGAGGAGACCAGGAAAGTCCCTTGTGGACACCACTCAGGTATTTTAAGGTCCTAAAAGCACCGTTGAGCTCAGGTTAAAAGGACTGTTGAGATGGTTATTCTCAGCCACCAGGTGTTTATCAAGTGTAAATAAGCATGTGTGTGTGCTGTGTGATTCTGATGTCTGCTTTTGGGTTCACGTATTTACATTGTGTGCGCATGCTGCATACTTGCCTGTGTGTATTCAAGCAGCATCGCGGGCAGCTCACGCACTTATTTCACTGGGCTTCTCAAAATAGCTCTGGCCCCAGTGTGATTGTGTGTTTATGTGTGACGGACACTTCTAAAAGCGGGGGAAAAGCTAGCCTGGCAGCTCCAATCTGTCTCGAAGCCAAACCTCCAGCTCAATGAGTGGTTAGGCTGCATGGCTATACTTAGTGTAGCGTACCCTGTATGCAGTTATGTGTGTGTGTGTGGTGTGTGGGGTCTGCCAGATAGAGACAAGGGGATGCCTGTGTCCACCCCTACCTATTAATTCCCTTGGGGTGGGGGCTGTGGCTAACGGTTAAAGCTAACCACAGCTAAATTGAGCTGTTTGTAAATCCAGGCCTAGAACGTATTAGTGTAAGGTATGTGTGTAAAACTGTCAGCTTAGTTCAAAACTACGCTGAAGTTGTTCAGTCTCTGTTTATGTCTGCATGAGAGAGATTGAGATTGGAATGCACTGTGTGTTTGTATTTGGGGTCAATGTTTGCAGCCCATTGGGGAAAAGCAGAGTGAATATGTGATGAAGTGACTTCAAAGCAAACAAACAGCAGCACAAGCTGAATGATGGATAAAAAATGTCTGCAGGACTGAAAGCTACTCATTCTTTCATCAACTGCATATGATTTTTTTCTATGGCATCAAAAGCATTTACTGACCTCCTTTCACTTTGGAATCTGTAACGCCTCATTCACACATTTGGACTCAAACATGGGAGACGCAAAAGCATAAACATAAAAAAAACATGTCCACTAAGCCTCAAAGACCCAAAAATGGCCAAATGGCATTGATTTGGGGATGTTAAGAAAGTTCAAATTTATACAACTTTAAAACATTCAGTGCACTTAGAGAAACCAGGGCACAAAGGTTATTGTATAGTATGTGTTTACATACACTGTAGTAAACTTGTCATGCTACTGTAAACCTGTGTATACATGTAGTAGCTCAATCATCAGGGTGCGCCAAGAAGATAATCTTATTCTGAAAACATTGCTTGCTTATCTTCCTGACTTCTTTATCTTTGATATTTATGATTGTCAGACCTATTTCCTATTTACATGACACTTAGGCTACATACACATTAATACAGTTTTTGAAATGTATAACTTCTGCTACTTTTACGCCTGCCGCAATCATACTCTAGCATATTTAAACCCCTAAAACTTAGACTTCTGAGAACATTACTGAACCTGTTTTAATTTGAAAACTCCAGGGTTGTGCTTTCATCTGGATGGCCGAAACCGAGATTTCTGAAAACTATTACGCAAACATTTATTTTATTTTTCCACCGGTATACCTTGTGTGATTTCATCCTTCTTGTGTGAGGATTGTCATCATATTTCCTTTACAGTCTGTTCTGCTGCCATATACCCATTGGTTACTTTTAGCAAAAGGTCCTTCTCGTCATCAGTTTAAGCAAAGAAACCTCTGATCTTACATTTAGTAGACAACTTGCTTTCTTTTTACATTGACACACACACATACCCAGTATAAATGTATGATCATGTGATGTGCATTTTCTGGTTTGTTAACATGTATGGACATAATTTCTGAAACTGTGATAAAATGCATGAATACAGAGATCTTTAAACACTGCTTTAAAATAAAAATGTATTTTTGTGGATGTTGTCTTAGATACTGGAGAAGGTTACTTAAGTTACCTACCGGTTAGTTAAGGTCATGCAGACACACCTATTGTGCTCCACTCAACAATGTTAAAGAACTTAATGGAGGAAATGCTAATCACTGCTGTCAACAGCTCCCAAATTCTATACATTATAACTTCCACAAGCTAGAGGAACTTTGATAAGAAAAACAATGCATGGAAACATATCTCTGAGGACATGAACTTCTTTTATTACTGTTCTAATGTTGTAGCCACATTGTTACTGCAACTTTGGCATGCAATTTCTGTTAGGTGACCTCATGTGACATAAGGCTCCATGCTGACCTGACTAAGCATATCCAAACACAATAAATTCATGTAGATCTCGTTTGTTTACTGCAAGTTAAAGGTAATGCATCCAAACAACTAGCTGTGTATTTTATTACTTTCAAAATACGCATTCAAACACTTGGTGTATGAATTATTTATAAGACAAATAATGTAGAAAAAAGAGCATTAACTTTATAGTTACAGCAGGGTTCAGGTCTAGTTTTAAGGCTTTTGAACTATAGGCTCAGGTTTAGTTTTAAGATTTGGGTTCATTCAAGAGTTTAGGGTTAAGGAAACATGATTTAACTCCAAAACAAATCTTTGATTATCACAAAGAGGTACAAGTAGACTACATGTGTGTTTGTGTGAGAAGGAGTGTATGAGGACAATGGCTGTTGCCTGCATGCCTTCACCACGGTACAAAATGTTCTGGGTCAGAAGAGCTGGCACTAGGCCAAGTCTCTGGACTGGAGTAACCTCTGTCTCACTGCTCCGTAACTCCCTCACTCTGGCTTGCATTAACTCAGAGCCCAAACTTAACCCCCACAGAGTTACACAAATGCACACTGTAATGCATATTCAGCCTTGCCTGATGATATAATGTAGTTTTTTTTTCCTGTTTTCTGATGACACACACTTAAAACATATTACACATTTTAACTTATCAAGACATAAATTTCTGTTTTTGGCTGAAGAAGCTTTACTAATCCTAGACTGCAAATAGGGACCAACACTCTTCATTTGTTTCTAACAGTTATAACATCTCTACCCCACTTTTTGTCATGGCTATATATATATATATATATATATACATATTCAATAATTTCTTTACCCTATATATATATATATATATATACATATTCAATAATTTCTTTACCCTATATGTGTTCTCTTTAATCCTTATTTGTGTAGTCTCAGGAACACTCGGGACACACGGCTCCGACCTCTGCCCGCTTTATTATTGCCTTGTAATGCTGCTGTTTGAGGAAGTAAAGCTTATTGTCCTCCTCTAATTTTTCAACCCAAACAATGGTGTTGAGATCCTTTCCCCTTCTAGTAAAACATGAAAATGAACAGGGCTGTTAAAGCCTTTGACTCTAGCCAGTAATAATATTAGTCTTGCTTTAGGAATTGCCTCTCTTTCCTGTTTTCCTCATTAAGATTTTAAGGGTCCGATAATTTTGTAGGTTTTGAATCAGTAATAAAACTAAAACAAAAATTGTAGCCACAATCAAACAATAATCTTCTCTTTCCTGACAGCATCAAAACTCAGCGAGGTCCCAGTGTGGGGTTTTTGTAGATGGAAAAACTGTAACATGGTATTATATTTTGTAAAGCAAAGATTATGTGGCAAATGTTTTCTCAGTTCACTAAGTTATGTTTTCTCATAGGTATCATCTTAAAAACAAAGTGATTAGCAAACAGTAACCCCAAACTGCATACATTTTCAGCCATGGGCAAAAAAGGATAAAGGGCCCTCTAAAAATTCAATTTTTAAACACGCCGCTAACATCACAAAAGGTGCACGAGTGCGGTTATGTGGTGGGCAGGTGGGTGGTGAGGTGGATGGGTCTCACAAACAAGCAGTTTTAATGCTGGAGTCTGGAGTTTGCTTCCCGTGTGGATGCTTTTTTTTTTCTACATCATACCATGTGCTCCTTTTGCCTAAACAAAACCATCCGTGAATTTGTGGCCTAATCCCAACCATTGTGACAGTCTGCATTGGTTGCCATGTGCTGTTGTGTACTACAGAAGGACCACGCTGTGCCATCCCACCATGTGCATTTGCTGACATCACGGTAATGTCTTGTTTCACTCACCTGTTTGTTGTTAGTAATCAGCCCCTGTGTATTTAAAGTCCAGTGTTTCTTCCATTCAGATTGTCACTGCTCTAGTGTGTTCATACTATCCAGCCTTTTCCGTGTATTTGCTTATGGTTTTTGACTGCTTGGATTTATGGACCTTGTTTCTTGTGTGATTTCCCTGAGTGGATTTCTGATGTTTTCTAATCTGAAGGAAAGATTTGGATATGATAAACTGTTCTAGGTGTTTGGTGCTTTTCTCTGCATCTGAGTGCCACTTTTGTACTCAGTTGTTTCAGCCTTATGATATAGAGGCATCAGTGTTATATTGAAATGATTTTAAAATCCTTGAAGTCCCATTGAATACTTGTCCTCTTCCATGTTTTGGTACAATTGGTGTTCACACCCAATGTATGCTGAATGGAAGTACCCATGAACTGTACTTTAGACAACCTTTTCAAGTGGCCTCGTACCCAAGCATGGTAAGCTGATTCAAACCTGGGTACAGTGTCCAACTGGACTTTGGACATTGGCTAGTAGTACAGCAGAGCACAATGTTTTCCTTTTATTTGTTGAATCGGGAGTTCAGTAGTTAAAGTGTAAATCAGTTAAAACAGTTAAAACTTCACTCTCCTTACCTGTAAATCAATAAATAATACACTCTTTCTGATTTCTGGGACCTCCTGATTTACAGACTATGCACTGGCTATTTCACAAGACATGGGTGCACTATAAAACTAAAATTATATATTTTTTGAGACTCTTTTGGCATCTCAGGAAGATTTGTGACTCCATCCAGCACCATTACCATTGGGGCATGGACAAGAACAGGGTAAGGCTCGTGGAGCAGCAGAGGGATTTTTAATAATCACCCATTTTGCACTGGTGGGGCTTAGGGTATAACTTTGTGATTGGTCCTGAGTTGTGGATTTTGTCTATGTTCCTCTTGTTTCAGTCAGAAGAGAGAGAGGGCAGGGTTTGACTTCAATGATGGATGTTGAGGTCTGGAGGCTGGACGGTCCTGCGGTCCAAGTAATACCCCCGCTTTTTCCTCCTTTGCCTTGTAACTTCCATAGTAAAATGGGTTTGGTACATTCTTTGGGCTGAACAACTTTTGGTCAGAGGAAGCCAGAGAGCCTCCTGACTCTATGTGGTTCCTTCTTATTGTCTCAAGCAGCAGGAAAGCACTGAATTTCACTACCGCATGTTTTTACTTCATCTGCTGCTTTCCTCTTGTATCCACTGGGTGAGCGGTGGTTGTGTGCATGTAGGTGGCTTGATAATGGTCTGTGGTGTGTTGGCGTGTATGTGTGCGAGTGTGCATGCGTGTGTGTATTTGTCAGTCAGTCATGGCTACTTGTTGCATTGGTGGCAAGATGTGTGCAACAGTTACTGCCTAAGATTTTAATCTTTCCAAACACTTGAAACGTGCTACTTACTAAACTAAACTTACGCCAAAGCACTGAGAAATTCCAACATGTTCTCGTCCCAACTCATCAGATGTTGCCACTTTGCAGTGGAAGTCTGCGTCTATTTAGCAAGTTTTAAACGTAAACAGGTTCTGCGTCTGCTGTATACATTCTGGTATGGCGATACCCTGATGTCAGCAAATGCAGATAGTGGGATGACTAGGCACATGGTTATATTTCGACAACATAAGCACAATGCCAGAATGTCAAGAAAAACAGATAGAATTCACTGCCCCTCCTGCCCATCCTATTGTTGCGCGCACACTCCTTAAATTACATTGTTACCGGCAGCATTTCAACTTGACGACATCCTGCCACGTTTCATGTGGATGCAGCAGGGGCCGTCCGACTGTCCACCGACATGTAACAACACCGCGACCAGTTCTGTCTGGTTCTCACATGACGCTGTCCAGCAATGTACGCAAAAGGTGGCATTATGCACTTGCGCCAAAAGCACCATCAAAGCTACGCTGTTTTCTGAGTTTAGAATGATAACATCTGGAGATCCATTGCAAGCTACTAAATGGTTATCAAAAGTGTCGTTTTACAAACATAAAAATCCTGTTTCATGGTCGATCTATTATGTCAAGGAATTGACCATTTATTACTGAAGGCACAATGTTAAACTGAGCAAAAAATGTTCATCTCTAAGAGAGTTCTTGAAGGGACAGTTCACCACCAAATCAAAAACACAAACACTTTTCAGTGGTGCTACTTATCAATCTAGATTTATTTGAGTGTGAGTTGCCGAGTGTTGGAGATATCTGACCTTTCTCGAATATAATGAACTATGGCATTTGTGATGCTCCAAGTACCAAAAAATAGTCAACAACAATGTGTCTTTCCAGAAATTGTGACTCGCTTTCTCAAGATAATCCACAGACCTTGCAGTGAGCAGTTTCATGAAGTCATTTTTTTAATCTACTGAACTACATCCACCAACTGCATGACCACACAGAAGAAAGCATGCACCTACTGCTAGCTTACCCTCCACCACTGAGCTAGTCGGCCGGTAGCCAACTAGATGATGCATCAATAAATCATTTACACTGTGTATGAATGTAACAGCTGACGCAATACTCCAAATTATGTTTGTAAGGGCGTTTCTCTTTTGTTTGTCTGTAATTAAGTTTCACTGATCTTATCACAAAGGCAGAATCACATCATGCGAACCCGATAAGATACAGCAGATGTTCAGTGTTTGACACAGGAAATGGGAGTTTTGGATCAAATCATCATGTGTTGTGTTAATAGGCATGTAAAGATGGATGTTTATTTATAAATTAAAATAAGAACATGTACTTGTGTAGAGATCTCAAATTACTAAGACTGTGTATTTTCCTTATAATCATGAGGTGAATATCTTGAGGACTTGTAATGTTGAGACCAGTGAAAAGATTTAAGATTACAAAATAAATAAAACTAAAGTCAAGGTTTCAATTTTAACTTAACTTAAATGTGAACGACTTAAAATTTGCTGTAGTCTGAGCAATTCTTCTATGAATGAAAAAGCTGTTCCAGAGTTCAGGGGCAGCCATCTCAAAGCTTTGTGTCCAGTTCTGGGAACATTAGGAGCATTAAAACCTAAAAAAAACAAGCAATAAAACCTTAAAATCTGTCTTGATATGGGCAGGAAGCCAGTGGAGGGAGGCCATTATTGGTGTTACAAAAGCAACATCATGCAAAGCAAAACAAGATAAATGCAGATCTTTCACTCCAAAAAGTGACATTTACTGGATTTATGATTTAACAGTGTAAGCTATGGAAAGTTTACTGCACTTGCAATTGGGACAACTGAAGAACCATGAGACGACAAGGAGACTAATCTAGGGCAAACAGCAACATTTCAAGTCAAAAAAAAAAAAAAAAAAAAAGAGTTATACTTGAGTATTTTTCTCAACAGAGAGATGCAACAGCCATCAGTGATTTAGCCTGGAAACTGCCCAGTTTCAGGCCCTAGTATCTGTTGTTGTCTCCTTCCTGACAGCATCCACACGCAGAGAGATTCCACTGAGGGTTTTTTTGCATATGGAAAAACTGTAACTGTTTATCATCATGGCTCTCTGCCTGTGCTCAGCAACCACGGCAGCCAGGTGGGATGCAAGCCTCCGTAGCCTCTCCCGTGTAGACGCTGCGCTGCCTCGGCCTGCTGTGCAGCACCAGGCTGCAGCGGAATTTTCATTATTTTCAAAGAGGCTGCTCCTTCTTGGGTGGTCCTCGCCATGTGTCGGCCCTGAGTATGCGTAAATATGTGTGTATCTGAATGTGTATGTGTTGGGGAGTATGTGTCTTGTTGCTTGCACATTTTGAGAATAAATTTTGTCCGTGTGGCTTTGCAAGAGTGCGTTTTTTTTTTTTTTTTGCCCAAAACTGCACAAGTCACGGATTCCCTTTCCGCATAATTAGACAAGGCTGCATTTTACGAGGGTGATAATCTAAACTGGGCAGCAGCCAAGTGGTTAGGACACAGCTAAATACAGCTGTTGTTCACCGCATTTTCTTTTTCTTTAAAATAAGACTAAAATCTGATTAAGATTTAAACTGTTTTCACAAGTAAAAAATAGTATAAATATATAGAACAAGTCTTTAATAAACTGGATCTGGTGACCCTTGACTTCCATGGGCCTTGTATTCATGTAGGCTCTAGAAAACTATAATTCCCCTCTAAAAGTGAGATGTTGATGAACATTTTTTGGGTGTTGGGTAATTCCTAAAATGGGATTTGAGGTATTTGAAGTTCAGAGTTGAGAGCAATACACATAAAATTAGTTATACTTACTCATCTCCTTTGATTTGGTTTGCAGTCATACTGAACCAATGACATCAGAGAACTTTGTGTTTTTCCGGTATGCCCATTTCATCAGTCTGGAGGAAGAGAACAATACTTCTCCATAGGAAAAACAAAATAAGGGTATTTTCTGGTGCTGTCAGATTGCTGCAGAGGCTAGTGAATCAACATGTTGTCACAAAGTTGTCACATTTTGCTGCTTCGCAGTGGACTTCTGCATCTGCTATTTATGTTGGATGATGATGCACGTAGTTATGTTTAGGCAAAGAAGGCACATGGTAACCAATGCCAGGACGTCAACAAGAGGACATGCTTGCACAGTTGGCCAGCATTATGCAACAAGGGCCCCAATAGATATGTTTAGTCAAAAGGGTACACCTACACATAACACTGCAGTGTTTCATCCTTGTTGCTTGTCTGGAATTTGCTCATAAACAATAAAATCTCCAGTTGTTCCTTGAATTTGTCTGACAATTTCAGAGTCAGCTTTTACCAAAAGACACTTCCAAATCTCCTTATCTCTTTAGTCCGATATTTTTGTTGTTGCCTTCATGTAAATGATACTTCGTCTTCATCCTCTGATTTTTTTTTTTCAGTCTGATTTCATGCTAATCACATGATAGAAAAGTCATCATCATGCCCATTCGCTTACTGTGAATTTTCCAGACAATAACATGCTCTATTCATACATGGGCTTAATTGGATATAACACTGACTTTGTATTAGGGAGCCAGCAGATTAAATTCAGATTCATTTCCAGTCTAACTGATTCTGACTTTTGTGTTATTATACACAGCTCCTCCAAGCAATGTCTAGATATGTCCAGGATTGCAGTGCATGTGTGAAAGGGGCTTAAGTCACTGCATTGTGGTTTAAACTCCTTGCTGAAAGGACTTCTATGAATCACAACACCAATCTTAATTTTTCTCTGTTTCATCTTTAGATGTACAATATTAAAGGTACCACCAATTGAAACTTCTCCTGTGTGCCAAGCGCATAGGAGAACTTTAAGACAAGGACGAAAAAAATATATACACATGGACTGTGGGACAGTCTTTGTTTGGAGTTTCGGCAGATTTTCGCATTACATGCATCCTCTTATCACTTGAGTGTTAAATAGCAAAATATGCATAATGTTACCAGCTGCAAGCTACAATGTCATCTACCCAGCATGTACACTTGGACATAATGTAATTTGTCTGTGTAGAGCTTTTCCTGATGATGCTGGACTATGCTATAGCAAACGTTAAGCTGGGACTTATTCTTTGTTTTATGACTCAGCATCTTTAATCTCAGCACTTCTCTAACTAAAGATTTTAAAATCAGTCTTATTATCTATATTGAATTATGTCATCATTCTATATCTGTATTCCTACTATCCAATTTAAAACAAGATGCATCTATCAGTGCATTTCTATTTGCCTGCATACTTTACAAAAATAAAATTACTGCAAATAAATTAAAGGGACATCTCCTTGATTTAAAGGTTTTTATCTTGCTTTTTACTTTGTTGAATCAATATCCCATGTGCATGCAGCATAAACCATCAAATGCTCAAATATTTGTGGTGGATTGAGTCAAGGAAAGAAATTTGACTCTCCTCTTCCCAAATGATTTTTCCATTGTTTAGGCCAATTCCACAGAACAGGGGAACGGAGCCAAAAGAACCAACTGTTAGTCCCACAGTCAGGCTGCAAATGTTTTTTAGAGCACAAACCAGCTGCATACGCCCTCAAACCAGTTTCTAAATAAATTAGCACACTTATCACACAGAGAAACTGTGACTAATTTTCTGCCTCCAAAACTTCTGCAATGAAATGCAATGTGTTACAAAAAGAAGTATGCAGAACCACTGATGGACTTTGGAGACTGGAGAAAATAAGAAGGAGTACAAGAGGCAAAAGTAACTAACAGCAGACTACAAGAAATGGAGAAAGTCTGAAGCCTGCTGAAACAGATCTGTGGGCAGTCAGTAAAGGTGCTGATTTACTGTACTTAGCAGAATAAAGAAACATGCTCTTTGCAGGCTCTTTGAATGATTCCGAGCATAAAAGTGTGCACGTGTGTGTGTCAGTCTGAGTGAGTTTGTCCTGGTTTGTGTGAACATGCCTCTTTCTCTTCCCCACTGGCACGAACAATAGCCTGCGGTGAAGTCCTGAGGAGCAGCCAAAGCCAGGAACAATGCAAGGGGCGTCGCGTGCCTCAGCAGGAGGTGGTTCATGCCCGGGCCCTCACTGGGGGGGAACGTCAGGAGTCAGGCCTAGAACCAGGTGAAATGCCTGGCATGCCACAGTCCCATCTGGCTTACTGTAATGGAAAACCATCCCAAAGAAATTCAGAGAGGGAGAAAGTGAAGGATTATGTTCACCGTCCAACAGGGAATGTTGGGCTGTGAAAGACAGAGACAAGCCAGCGGTTTCTGTTTGGATCCGAACCACTGACAGTCAGCGACCAAATAATCTGGCTATGACTTCTCTATGGAGGGGGGGGGGGGTTAAGAGGCCAAGGCCAAAATATATACTCTCTCAGAACACTGACAAACTATGTGTCCTCCAACACATTAACACAGAGGTTATATATAATTTTTTGCTGCACTTAGTTTGTATGTCAAAGTTGGGAATGACAAGAATTCTAAACAAATCAGGCTTGGATTCATATCCTCACAAAGTCATTACTTCAAGTCTGGTTGGGGACCCTCATCCAAATCCTCCGAATTACATGACTTGATTCGTTGCTTGTCCATGCCCTGCAGAGCAACACACAGAAGTGTTTTCTTATCTGACACTCTGATGTTTTTGTTGACTTATCCACCCACTTCCACCTCCTCCCTATGCAGGTTTTATCATTCTGTAACACTGCCAGTTCCTTCTTCCTTTATGGATCCTAGAAGGGTTTGTAACTTGAATATAACCATATGTGGTTTTGAGGCACTTGCTGAAATGACTGACATTGGCATTGTTTTGGACAAACCAAAAATGATTTTCTGAATTATTTGATTTTAACTATTTTGTAGATAGAAAATGCATAATTTACCAAACCCAAGATGGCATTTCCAAATTTCAAAGTTGAAACATGGTCGTTGCATACGATAAAGACAGGCAAGAAATCCTCAGTTTTAGAGGTGAGAACCAGTGAGCATTTCTGCTAATCAAACTAATCAATTAATACTTGAATCATTTTGGTAATACTCTCTCTTATGTATTACCCACCTCATTGCATTATTTCTAATGTTTTCTCCCTGGTTACATTCAGTTAATACAGTCTTTGTTTGCATAACTATTGCCATGTTTACGCCTATTCTCCATTCTACTCCAGTGTATTTGAAACTTGAACCCTGAAAAACCCTTTAGTGTGGACAGGAAAAAACTGAGAATTTTGAAAACAATAACACAGACATTCACATTCACCTCACAATTGGGTCTTATCAGTCACAACTTATCAGTCTAACATGTTACATAACTTTTGTGACCTTATCCAGATGCCCTATGAATTTGCTTTGCAATGACTCCCAATGTATCTTTTCCGCCGCCCTTACCGCCTTACACTCATTTGTTACTTTCACTAAAAGTTCCAACTTGCTATCGGTTCAAGAAAAGAAATCCCTGATCTTACTTTTCACCATTGCTGATCTTCCTACAAAGTATTTTCTATTACTAAGCAACCAATGCAGAGTAGACAGTCTGCTTCCTATTTACACTGCTATTTGCACTCCTAGTGAACGTGAGTAGTCATGTGATATGAGTTTTCAGGTGTGCTAGTATGGAGATTATTTTCTTAACAAACATTACTTTTGTGTACAGAGTTTCTTTTTATTTTAAAACACTTTAACATTGCTGTGGATCTCTGTAACTCCCTTTTCATTTTGGTGCTTTATCATCAAAAGGGAGGGTACCACTCCTTTTATTGCTCACTTGTTTCCCTGTAAACCTTCACGTATAGTGCCAAACAATCATGTGTTGTTAACACAGCACACAAACACACACACACACACACACACACACACACATGCACACCAAATCGGAGCACACACACAAACATAAAACCTCGCCCAGGCCCCGACCACCACTTTGCTGACTTGACAAAAACAAGCCAGAGAGGCTGAATGAAAACAAGCCAGGACATATCGCTCACTTTTCCCTTTTGGCTCTGCTTCACGTCCCAGATCTCTCAATCATTCATACCGAGGGAGTGTGTGGATGGATCGGGGAAAAGAAACAAGTGGAACAAATCCTCAACACATAAAGGCAAAAAACAATCCAATTTTAATATCCCTCTCTGTCTGACAATTTCTTCCTTTCCTTATTCTCTGTATTACCCTCCATGTCCTAAAGTGTGGATTTGATTAAAACCACATGTGCTGCATTGGCCTTGAGATGTAGCCAACATTTTATTTTATATAATTTTTAAGTCTTAGTCCCTGCAGAGAAGGAAAGGACAGGATGCCAAAAACACCTGGAATCACTCCGAGAGTTTTAGGATAGACAGGTTGTGCTCTCAATGCCAATATTGTGTGTGTATGTCTATGTGTGTGTGTGTGTGCTCTTTATGTGCTTGTTAATAGCACTATATCCTCTTTTCTCTCTGCACTCCTTTCTATGTTTAGTGAAAGCTTAATACCTCTCTGTCCACTTTTTACACATTGACAGGATTCTGCTGGAAAACACATTCAATCTTAATGCATATGTGAAGATATGAACATTCAACAGAACAAGCATATAAAGACGATATGGGGTTGATGAAGGGCGCTGCTGCAGCAAACAGTCAACTAACGCAAGCAAAGCACTGACGTTGTGCTACACTCCAGAATTATCCTTTAAAATGTATATGAACATCTTGTCCATTGTGCTGTTTTTTGTGCAAAACAAAAAAAACCCCCAAAACAATAGACACTCATTTCTGACACAGTTGCACATTTGTCTAAAGTTTGAAGAGATATAAAACTGTCTAGACTGCTAGGGATATGCTCAAAGATTGTGGATCAAACACTTGAGTCAAGTTTCTAAACTGTGTATACTAAAAGAATGCTGTCTCTGACTGGTGATATTATTTGTGACACATCAAACATTTTATCTGCAGAATATCAGATTTTGCCATCACAAAGAAGATTTAGAGTTCCACAGACAAGATTGAACAGGTTGAGGAACACTTTTGTTCCTTAGCTTGTTAATCTTTTAAGTTGGAGTATGGGTTCCAGGTAGCCACGGTGTACCTGGGTTGAGAACTTAATGTAATGTAATGTTAATATCAAAGTTAATGGATTTTGTATTGAAACTTTCCCAGATACAAAATCACAAAGTACTTTACATAAAAAAAACCAAAAACAATTACAAAACAAAAGCAAAAAAGAGAGGGAGTGCAACAATACACTGCACAGGGCTGACAAGATAAAACACAGCAGCAGCAAATAAATATGGACTAATACCAATTAACAGGTTATTGCATAGGCTAAATAAAACATTTTAAGCTAAGCAATTGCAGAGCTGGTGGTCGTTTTCAGCCACTTTAATCTTGATTGCATCCAAGCATTAATTAAAAGGAATAAAAAAATGGTTTTAAAAAAGCAAAATAACTGAATGTCATCAGCATAAAAAATGATAAGCAATACCACTAAAACAGCTAATGATCTGCCCGAGAGGCAGCATATATAGTTTGAATGGCACTGGACCCATAACAGAACCCTGTAGGACACCACAAGACATAAACTGACCCACAGAGAGAGAGAGACTTCTGACAGCAAGATAGGATATAAAAAACAAGGAAGGCTCAGATATACCCACCACCTGGTTTAGACTGTTTAAATTGTGTTACGTTGCATTCACCTTTCGTAATGTCTGATGTGATATGCAACATTTGTAGTGTGGTGTTATTGTGTGGTTAAATGGTTCTTTGTATATGTGAAACAGTGCACGTTCAGGGAAGCACAACATATTTTAGACATTTTTCGACAATAATGTAGCATTGCAACTTGTTGTTAAAAAGGTCAAACATCGAAAACACTCTGAATTTGAAATACTGTGTACCTGAAAATAAGAGATGTGTATAACAAACCATGGCAGCAGATTTTCAAAAATTCAGATGGTCACTGACACCTGTAAGTCTGTAATGATGTAAGATTCCTGAGGGTGACCTTAAAGGGTCTGTTATTTAAGGAAGCACTATAAAGAATACACACAGGTGTCACAGAACTACATGCTCGGGGTTATTTTAAGCAATCAGGGCTACATTTGAATTTCAAACCAAAGACGCCAAAGCTCATTGAATTGCAAATATTTCATATCCAATGCTTGAGTCAAATAAATCTGCATGTTATTGGCATCCTTTGAATATCAGCTACTGCTTCTAATCCACCCTCAGGAGGAGACAGCTCTGTGCAGATGATAATAGGTGCTTTGGGACATGTTTAACCCTTCTGTTTCAGCATCCTGGTGTCCTGTCCTTTGTGTCAAATCTCATTTAATCACTGTTATTGATTGTTCTTAATCACTGCTTTTGGTTTCATCTCATTTGGCGACTACCTCTGCAATAATAATGATACGCCCAGTGCCATCTGTTCAGAACAGATCTGGTTATCAGCCATGTGGCAACCTATTCCCAGTAGACGTGCCCATACGACACTCAGATGACCTGGAGATGCTCCTGCCCACAGCTTATTACTGTTTCTTACAGGGTATTTAGTTGCATGTGCATGTGTGTGCATGTTAATAGCTGTATGAGGGATGGGCAGGTGTTAATCTCTTGCTTTTACCTTGATAATTAGTTCTAAATGTGTACTTTGCTTTGTTTGTGAGGAAACAAGCATTCTTTTAAGTTTGCAGTCTCATACTTTTACAAAGTTGGAGAAGAAAGAAACAGTTGCTTTGCACAGCATGTGTTGGAAGAAAATCTCCATTCTCTTTATTGTATCGCCTTTTACAAAAGCATTCTACAAAAGTTTCAGGTTGGATTTTGATGTCTGTTTTCAGTGGATTTTTATGGCAAACCCTCAGTGTAAAGTGATAAAACACGATAACAAAGCACACAAGGGTGTGGACATCCAAACTCAAGGGTGTCCCTCAAACAATGTTCCACAATAGAGACAAAACAACCAAACAAAAACAAACTGCAGTGACGAGCAACTGAAGTGCCACTGAGGGTTGGCGCTCAGGGCGAGGACACTGCTGATAATGGGCGCTCTGTGCTGGGCCTGATGGCCTGCAGTTTTACAGCTTTTTACTGTCTGGTAACTCAGCGCCAACAGATGTGTTTACACAAGCTTTATTACCTGTCATTAACGAGCTGTCAGCATGTGTGTGTGGAAACAATTGAAGGTTTACCTCAGAGACATACATGCAACGGTTGTGACTGAGAGTTAGTTTGAATCTGTGGATAAAGTCAAAACATATGATACCTTTGGGGAGTGGCATATTGGAAAAAGCAGGCGCCCTGTATATGAAGGCAGTGTCCTTGGCGCAGCGGCCACGGGTTCGAGTCTAGCTTGTGGCAATTTGCTGCATGTTATCCCCTTTCTCTTCCCTTTTCACACCATCGATCTTCTGTCCTATCTAATAACAAGGCAAAAATGCCAAAAAATAATCTAAAAAAAAAATTAAAAAAAGATAAGATGCCTTCAATCTGAAAGAAATATTTTGGAAGATAGTCTTGTCTTTTCTCTAACCATAAGGAAGCTTTATGAAAAAATATACATATTAATTTCATGTATGTGCAAGCAGTAGAGAGGTCAGAGGTATATTTAGTCATGCCTCAACTTGACACAAAGACGATTACACTTGGAAGAGCATTCTAATGTCAGGAAATTGGGGTTTTAAAATTTGATTGGCAAACTTCTTACTCCTCCTGCTGTGTAAGGAGTAAAGTAACATGATTAATTAATTATACACTAGTTGAAAGGGAATAATTCTCTTTGAATTATGGTATAAACAGAGACAGAAAACTTATTACAAAGAAAATCCTCATGTGAAATTTCAGGAAAAGTGAAAATGTGCAACATCAAAGTCTTGTACAAAATGTATTTAAACCTGTGTATTAGAGTGCAGGATACACGTAAATTTCATCCATGAAAAAAAAACTGCACTAAACATTGTTGCAATAGCCTTGCAAAACACTGTTTTGTTCCCTTTTCTACAAATTTAGCTTGTTGCAACAGGCTTTGGCTATGAAAAACATGTTTTTGACGTAAGCATGGTTTATTATTTTTCGCTCAAAGACTCTAGATGGGGTGAACATTCAGACCTAGTATGTTGTTGCACAGAGGCAGTATACCAAGGAAAAGAAAATATATGTAGGCCCTTCCTCCCAGAAATTAAAGTTACATACAATTTATTTTAAACAGCAAATATGTAAGGAGGGAAACCTAATGCTGAACAAATTAGGCAATTTTTCCCGATAACAGGATGGAGGATGTTGCTAGTTAATGTATATCTGGCAAGATGCAAAAATGTTGACATTGAATACAGAACATATCAGCAAAATGTTCAGTGACAAGGTATTTCTGTTGTTTTCCACCAAAGTAGGCAATCTCAAAATACAGTAAGCAAAATAACAATCTTTCCTTAACCTTAACCAAAGCACTTTTGTTGTGGACTTAAGACGGGCGTCTGTGGTCCTGAATCCAAAGTTCTGGTGTCCAGGTCATGCACTTTTCTCCTCAACCACCTCCCTTTGCAGTTTATATGGTTCATGAATGTAGTGTTTAATTACCTAAAAAAAATGTTTCAGAACATAATCCAGGCAGTAATAACAATGCCACAACTTATTTAAGACAGAAGTTTAGTAACATACAGATACAATTTATGAGAGTGAGGGTGATGCAGGCTTCTAAAACTGTCATGATGCAATGTTTATGTTTGCATCATGCCATTTTGTCATTGTGCTCACAACCACTTCTTTTCCTTACAATAAGACAGTAAATACAGTACTTGTTTTGTTCTTTTTAATCCTATGGGAGGAATTATCATCTTCCTCCTAAGGGCTGCAGAACACCTGGCAGGAATATTTATACTTAAACAGGACGACAGCTTGCAGACAATTGGGACTGATCACAGGTCTTCTAAAACTTTGCAACCCAAAAAGTGTGGAGAGAAGAAAAAACGTGATGGCAAAATAAAACAAATTGAGAAACATCGACATGCCGAAAACACAGAAAATATCCCACAAGTAAGCTAAATAATGAATAAAAGAGACACTAAAAAAGAGCAAAATAAATCAAGCGTCGAGCAATGATGTGCAGAATGTGACAATGGTCCTGATATAGGAAAAGAGTGACTTTGAGTTTATGAAGAAGGAACTAAATGATACTGCAACTACTGCTGCAGCTGCAACAGTTTCCTTTGCTTTTGATGATTCACTGAGATTAACTCATTATCTGCTGTGAGTATAGTCCTTAATTGGACTAACTGTTTCTGCCGCATGACATGTTCTTAATCCGACCACACTGGTCTTTTTCTGTGCATGGTCTGAAAAGAACAAACAAACAAAACCAAAAAAATCACAATCTTCAATAAAATTTGCTGGGTAAAATGACTTAAGACGCCATGTAGGAGCCTAAAAGTGTCTGTTTATTTTCTGCCTGTCCAGAGTTTGTTGCTGTTTCTGCTCGGCTGCAGCCTAAGCTTCGGAGAGATCCACAGCTGCAGGCTGTAGTGCACCGAACAGACCACTGCAATCATAGTAGAGCATGTCAGCCAAGCAAACACCTACAGTGGACACTCCAGGGAGTGTGTGTATGTGTGTGTGTGTGTGTGTGTGTGTGTGTGTGTGTATCTGTACTGTTACATTGTGTGTTTAGTTATGGACAGCTGCCAGTGGAAGGAGAGAGCAGCGAGGGGGGCTGGTTGGATATCAGTGTTTGCTCTGGCTCTGCGCCAAAAGGCTCCTCTGTTTTTCTCAGCTGGCGATAATAAATGAGAGCCAGAGAGAGAACGAGTGAGATGGACTATTAAAGTGATAGAAAAGAAAAGAAAGAAAAGAGGGAGTGGAATGAGGGAAAAGTGGATTACATATATGCAACAGAAAGAAAGAAAAGAAAAGCAGAAAAGAGTAAGAAAGCAAAGCGTTTTTTAAAAACTTAAAAAAGAAATTTAAAAAAAGAATCACCCAGATAAAAAAGGGTTGACTATCCTTGTAGTTGTACATTGGGGGTTGGAGCAGCAGGAGGATAAGTAAAAGGAGTGAGAAGAATAGAGGGAGGGAGGACAATGAAGAGGGAAAATGAAGAATAAGAAACAGGAAGAGGAAAAGAAAGGACAAAGGGAACAATAATGGGAAGGAACGAGAGAAGACAAGAGGAAGAATATGGCCAGTAGTGCACTTTAAGTCAGCGTCCTCAAACTGATGTTGACGATAACACTGTGAGACAGTGTCAGTGTACAGACAAGACTTGCAATTTCCTCAAAACAAATAGTGGAACTGGTCTAAAATAACCACAGCACACACAGCTTAAAAAATGCCATTCTGCTCCAATCAAATCCTCTTGTTTTCATTTTTCTGTTTTGATCAAAAAACCATGACAGGATTTGTTTGCAGCACACTGTGAGCTGACCAGACAGACACTAAAAGACCATTTGAGGCTCTGCAACCAACAACAATCCCCACAGCTACTGCTTCGCTGCCACTTGCACCATTGATGTGATAAGTGAGCCACTTCAGTGTAAACTGTCCTGGTGCAGCTGCTCAGTAATCAGCAGCAGAGGACAGCCCTGATCTTTCCTCCAGTTTCAGACACAGTAATGATATAAATGACTATTCACTTCACTGTTTTACATAATTTCGTTCACCTGAGTACAAATATTCACAATGTATGACTGTGAACGGTTTGTTCATTTTAAACCTCACTGTTGCCGTGACAGATTTCCTTATATGGTCTTGTTCTCCAGGCATGTTACTGTAAGTAACTGTAAGTAGGTGTTTACATTATGTTGCCTACTCCACTACAAATACATACATGCTAACACCAGGAAAACCTGTAATCTCATTTGCTAATGTTGCTCATTTTTCCCTGGTTTCACACCACATTTTGACTCGAAAGTGTCTGATTAGGAAGTTTTGGATTATGAAGCTTTTCTGATTGATTCAGAATTCTTTTTTTTTTTTTTTTCAAAGTGTGGTCTGCCTAGTGCTACCTTACTTTGCTGTGATTGGCTAGTACTAAACCTTGATCCATTGTCATGGATTAGGGTTTGGGGTCAACTTTAATTTAATTTCCTCTTAAACCATGTTTAAGAAAAATGACAAATAAATTTACCTTGTACCTTTTATGTTATGACAAATACTGACCAATTGCAGCACAGTAGAACGGGACTAGGTGAAACATGCTTAAGACAAAATAATTGCACAAGACCCTGAGGAGACCCAGAAATGTCGAACAATCAGAGCAGACTGTGGGGTTTTTTTTGAGAGGGGGAGTGTTCATAAAACCGTGTCTTTTGACAGGCGCACTTATAAGCCCAAGACTGTTGCAATCAGCAAGTGTTCCCAAGTGTTCCCAAACATTCCCAGGCGTTCCCAAGCGTTCCCATGCGCTCCCAAGCGCCTTTATTTCAGGGCCCAATGGCTGCGCTGACCCTACACAGCCTTGCTTAAAGGGATGTTTTCTACTGGGAATGTATACAATTTAAGCAGGATGTTGCTGAAACAAAGCATACATGACTATCAACTGTAGCACATGTACTGTTGTTACAAAATACACACCGAGTGCGTCAGAGGGTAGCAGAGTAGCGTCATGTTCACTCATTAAGCTGCACAGCGGTCCCAATCATTAAGAATTACAAAAACAGAACCCATACATTACCTCCTCTCTCTCCCCCTCTCTCGCTCTCTCTCTCTCTCACACACACACACACACACACACACAGACACACACGCAGCAGCAGACCTATCATCCCCTATTTGGGACTTTGATCGCAGAAACCACAAATCCAGCCAGGGTGGTGTTTATAGTGTGTAGTTGTCGCCTCAGTGCAACTTTAGAGTGGAAGAGGTGGGTGTGACACAGAGTGACACGACTTCCAACTTCATAAAGAGCAGCCAAGTGCAATTAGTACGTTTTTTTTCTCTCTGTCCGTCTCTGCTCAGATTGGGGAGGGTGGGAGGCAGTGAACCAGCCACGCTAACTAACAGGGGCCCACATCTGACACAGGCCTCTGCGCTGATGTCAGATCCTAGCCCAGATGTGACGCTGTGGGCAGATGAAAGAGTTTAACAGATTTTTTTTCCATCCATGGAAGCAAAGAGCAACCAGAGGTTCTCACGATGGACGGTTTGGGAGAAGAAGAGATAAAAGATTTGAAAATAGCTTTAAGAATAATGGCTTGATAATACTGGACTCTGTCCTGAAACTGAATCACAATCCCAATGTGATGAGTGGTCGGGAGGGAGGCAGATAAAAGAGGCTCCTGGGGTGTGTTTGTTACTGTCGTTTTGAAGTTTTCTGTTGATGATAAGCGCACCCTCTGATCATAAGGCCTTATTTTTGAACTACTCAGAAGGCAGCTCATTACGGGCATCTGATAAAAAAAAGAGCAAAACAAAAAGACTGATTTGTGTTTTCATAACAAAAGATAAACAGACAATATCTCCCTCCCATTGGCTTTGTTTGCTTACTCTGCTTGCCTCCCCTCCTGTCTGTGCTACAAGTGTCTCTTGAGGTTGACAGTGTCACATCTGAGGCTTTAAAATCTTAATGCTCTCCTTCTTTGTTGGGGTACTTTAATTGAAAGGAGTGAAAATCCTCTTGGATGCAGCAGAAGCAGGGATTGGATGTGTTACTGAGATGGTCAACAAGCCACTCAGCCACCAAGGAGGCAAAGCTTCTGATCCTCTGTGAAAACCGCTCTACTACTTGTTCACTGAATGGAATATACAAGGTGAAACTTTCCACTATCAGTGCAGAAATGATGTGAATCTCCATTCTTCATCTTCAGTATTTGATATGTGAGGTCAATCAATTGGTGCTGAGCAAACATTGAGTTTTTACAGTCTCTTTTGCTAAAAACGAAGCTTTAACAGTACCATGCCCTTGTTCCAAAAGCCCCAAATTCTAAAAAGGCAATTTGGCAATTGTGTTGTATACCTACACAGAGTGTGTGTATTTTTGTTTTTTGAGAAATTGAACTTTGGAGTAACATGACCTTTGTTTTTGGAATAACAAGCTGTCAGAGAAATTAGCTTTTGTTCCAGTGGGACATTTTTTGGACAAACAGAGTTTAGGAATTTTGGGTTGTCAGAAATATGGGCAGTATCCGCCATGTTAGCTGTAAAGTTGTGGGACAAATAGCTTAACAATGAGCTGAAATTCTATAAAGTAGGTGTGGAACAGTAGAAGTCACAGCTTGGTTTGTGATATAAAACCCAAATGTCTAAGGATAGTTTTCATTTATCATAAACAAACAGTTGTGTAAGTAACAAACAGTGTCAAAATTCTCTTGCTTAGGACAGAAGTAGGATTTTTTTCCCACTAGCATCTTTAATAAAATACTTTCATTCTAAACATAAAGAGCATTTCAAACATTTCTGTAAAACACTTTCCAAACAGCTCCAAAAGGCAACAGGCCAGCCTATAAAACGGAAAATCCTCTCTCATGCTATGAAATTAGAAATACAAAATATAGGTTTTTATTCCTAGTCCTGGTGATCTTCACATCTGGGTGATGCTGCAAATGTGCATTTGCACAGTGGAACATCAACGATACACTGTCCTTGTCCTATAGATAACTCCCTGTCCACTGCTGTTGTAGCTGACTGGAAACATTCTCTTCTTGGAGACATTAATGGGAAACACCATGGACCAGCAAAACATCGGACTTTAACATAGCAGACCGCTGTTCTCCTGTATCCAGGGGATATTCAAAGCACAAGAGTTCTCGATGCTTAACCATGATTACTAACCATGATTATTAACCATGACAACAAAGCTGTCCAAACCAGTAGTCATTTTAACAAAGTTCAACCCACTACCCATATTATCATACTAGAATTCCAGAGAAAGATTTAGTATGTCCTCCAGTATGCCAAAATTACTAGGATGCTCTACTGCATTCGGAAGCATTTTACAGTATGCAAGCCAGCATGGTTTTCTGGCTATCCTGACCCACAATTGTCTGCACAGTGTTGGATTCATCACATCAACTAAACCGCAGACAGCTGTTCAGTTGATGTGATGATGTTTAGGTACTGCGATGATGCTTAGGTAGGTACTTTTTTTTGGAGACTCATGTATATAATTAGTACGCTAATATACTATTGTTGCATGAACCTGAGTGGATCAAAGCCCCCCCAAAGGTCAAAGTTCAAGATGCAAGTATTATATTCCAGTTGTATGCATACATCATCAAACAGCACGCACTTTGCAAAAATAACAACAATGAAAGTAGAGAGAAATTTATGCAATTCAGGACACAGTCTATGATTGTCAGAAGTCCCCTTCATGAGATCACATAATCACACTTGAGGCAGGAAGGACAGCACAAGCAGTCTTGCCTGCAAAGGACACACCCTCTTCAGGTGCAATCACTTCACCAAAACGAGAGGCTATATATACTGCCTTGCTCCCTTTGTTCTTTCTTTGACTTAAGCCATGTTGTGTGTGCTCTCATTTATTATTTTCTCTAAACAAAATTAAAGTGCTCTAAAAAAAATTCTTAACTTGGACTGACCTCATCTACAGACCTCTCAAACACACAGACCCTGTCCACTTTCTAGCCATCATTATTTGAATCTAACAGTGATCTTTTCCTGAACCGAAACAAGTCATTTGTGCGCCGAAACCAAACAAGCCTTTACCAAGTAATCACATCATAAAACTTTGTCCTGCCAAATGTGTTCATCAGAAAGGAAAAAAAACTTCTATGTCACTCTTAAGTGCATGAGCAGCTGACATATATTACCATTTAATTTGGGGGGACTTGTTAAAGAGGTGTAGACAGCTGAAAAATTAAAGGAAAGCCTGAAATCCTAAATACAGGAAAACAAACAGAGATGTTTCCAATTCAATTTTATTATTTGTCCCAGAGGGTAATTTGTGTTGCAGCAAGTGTAAAATCATAGCAAAAAGACACAAAGCACATACCATATGACCCAGAAATATACAACAGATGATATTAATCTGTACACAAAGTGACTTGCACCTGTGCACATTCAAGCTCCACAGGAGCAGATTAATAGGTGCCGACCATAACTCCATAAGGCCAATGATAATTCAGTGAGCAATAAATATGACAACATCTCCTGATAATGTAACCATTTTCAATGTGGTATACATCAGGGTAGGAGCGTTCACTAAATGGTTGGATGATCTGAAAAGGTTGTGACCGACACAGTCACCAAATTTCAACTAAATCTAAACTCCTTTGTAAGATTTCACATTAGACAGTGCTGCCAAAAAACACTGAGAGAGTACTGTATCTTTTGGAATACTTTTAATTCCTCCAGTGGTATTTCATAAACATAGTGAAGACAATTTATGTGGTCTTGTCCTTTAATATGTCACCAATCAGCATAAACAAAAGCTGAACATTATCATTGAAAAAATTGAAAAAAAAAGAATAAATTATAATGAAATTTGGTGTGGGAGCGACCAGGAGTCTGCCATCGCTCTGTCTCGACCTTCTACTTCTCACATCGGTCACATGGGGGCATACTTGAACCGACAGACTGCTCTTTCTCACCCGTTCTGGCCTGTTGTGTCACACACACACACACACACACACACACACACACACACACACACACACAAACACACACACACACGCCCTCACTCACAGAGGGCTCCGACATTCACTCTCACACAGGGAGACACCCCCTCTCTTTTGAAAATACACAATCGCCATTCACTCTGCAAAATCCACACACACCACGTCCTGTCTGCTTGGGTACACTTTATCAACGCACACACTCTCCTGCACACGCACACCCAGACACACACACACACACACACACACACTTCACAGAGGGCCCCTCGCCTTATTGCCTCTCCATTTGGCTGGTGCTATTTGTTCCACGCGTTTTGTCAGAGGCTGACAGAAAGCTGCTCAGAGCTGGTGGTACTGTGAGGCCACATGATGGAAGTGCTTGTCCTGACTCGTTTAAGACTTATGTCATGACCCGAGACTTTACTCAGCGTTTATCTGTCACACAAGGGATGTTTTTTAAACACAGGACACTTTGATGAATCTACCAGTAGAACAGTGAAGCTTTGAGAGATTCAGCTTGCTCGGAGTGTGATATCACAAGGATTTTGAGGTAATCCTTTTGTTGCAATCTCTGAGAGCATCAGCACAAGTCTATAATTATCGGAAAATCATAATAAAACCCTTTTTAGTCCAATTCTGTTGTTTGGTGATTTATCTCTTTTATCCCCTCAGATGCCTAGTGATAAAATGATGTGATATAAAATATTTCCATCCATTATTGGAGACAGTACTAGAAATAAAGGGAGGATGTCCCAACAGGGGCCCTTATGGTACAATCTTTTTAGCCTCCTCAATTGTGTTTCGGCCTACCAGCGTTTTTGGGTACACTCTGATAGATGGCAGCTAATTTACAACACAACATTTGCATATAGAAAGCATCCGTTTAAAGTCTTTTGTATTGGAATTTTTCAATAATTACAGAACTGGGATTCTCACCCATCTTTATACATAAGTATTCCGACCGAAGGATGATCGTGGACACCACAGTGAAAGGATTCTATCTTCCTTCATATCCTATGAAAGACTGAAGCCTTTTGGCAAATCCAGACCAGATTTCATTGCCCCTGTGTTGTACCCCAAAGATATGACATGACATGGCACCATGGCTACCTCTTTTTAACCTCCTTTCTCCACCTATTGAACACAATTTCTTCAGGCCTCTCTGACTGTTTATACCTGGTTACATGCATGTGTCTCAAGTGACCACTTCCCGGATCTCACTTTATATGCAAAGAAACACGTAGCCTACATCATTTCATCCATCATCATAGGAGACTAGTGCCGACGGGAATCTGAGCTCCCTGCTGGGGACAGTTGGTGAGAGTTCATCCATAAACACAGTGACAGGGCTAACTATTAACATCACATGCTTAACATTACCTACCATTAATTAAAGAAAGAGTCAAGCCGTTTTGATGTTAGCGTGAGGTTGTTGGGTCAAATTAACAGAAGTTATTGCTGTGTTTTTTGTGCTAACTGGGGCCATTAGCATGAACAGCTGTGCCTCAGGAGATGAAGTGGTCATCTACCAACCTAGAGGTTGGTGTTGCAGTTCTGACCCTTGAAGACTAGTGTAATTGGGCAAGATATTGCACCCCAAATTGCTCCTGATGCCAGTGCATGAATTTGCGGGTGGATGGTATCAGTGCAGTAAAGTGCTTTGAGTGCTCATTAAGACGAGAAATTAAGTCTTGTTGCCATTTAGCAGAGCAGACGGTGAGGATGTTCATCAACAGGAGCTGTGGAGATGGTCCTTCAGTGCTGCATCTAACCTGTGTAATAGCTGCATATTGGGCTGGGAGTCAGATAAATAAGGAAGGCCCAGGACACATTAACGTACACACTGCTGAAAGAATGTGACCTGGACCACCTCTGAATGGGTGTGACTCAAATCTGAGTAATTGAATCTGGTTTAAGATGTGTTGAGAACACACTGGGCGCATTCACAACTTTAATCTGAGCTGTCCACTTTTGACCTGCTCACCCAGGACACACTTCAATACCAGGTGATTGTTTGAGGGTATTTTGAGACCTGGTGGGAAAAAAAGAGTTTCTAAAATAGATGAGGTGCAGATGAGACAAACAGATAAAATGTGATACACCAAGAAAAAATGCAAGGCATCACCACTGGAAAAACCATAAGCATATACAATGGGGGTGTTTTTAGTCAGATTTGTTTCTTCTTTTTTTGGTTACTTTCTGAAACTGAAAACTGTCACATCAGTTTCGTCATGGGTGTCTGTGTCCTCAGTGGTTCCAAAAGTTATGGAGGGATTGTTTATTTTTGAGCACTGCAAATGAAAGAGAGATCTGGGTTTGTTTTTTTTTGTTTGCTTGTTTTTTGTTTTTTTAAATCCCAGAGGCACAGGTTTTATTCAAAAAATCATCCAGAAATGTATTTGCCTTTTTGTGGCCTTTTTAAAAACAAAAAACAAAAAAAAACCCTCTTCTAACATTAACATCAAAAAAAGCATGTTATACTTGAAAACATTATGTTCAACTAGACTTCTTTTATTCACTGGATGTTGCATGGTCCAACCTTCTCCTGAAAGAGACAATGTTAGCTTGATTAAACACACTAGATGCAAGTCAGCACTTCTATTCTTACTTCTGGTCCTCCTATGGACACCAGGTTGTTTTAACCCCCAATCGGTTATTTGTGGTTTGCAGTGCTGTTGCATGTGCATCCGTGCTTCAGTATCTCCTCTCTTATCCTTAACCCCCCTCGCTCACACACACACACACACACACACACACACACACACACACACAATTCCATCCCACTTTCTCGTTAGTGTTCTCTCTCACTGCTTGTGAAAAGCTACATTGATTGTTTTTTGTGTGTGCACATGCAGGCACGTACAAGACCAAGAAAGCCATCTGATTATGCTTACACGAACTGGACGGACCACACACTAGCATACACGCAAGCACATGTGGTGAACACACTCACACACACACGCACACCTGAGCCACACTTGACTCAGTGGGTGGTGGAGAACTCACCAGATTTTGCCTCTTTAAACGGTGCAGCAATGTGCAACAAGGTGGAGAAGGGCGTGCTGTTTAATCAGGGGCTTAAAGAGTGAAAGTACAGAGCTGGCACTGTGATGAAGGCAAAACATGCCTCTTTAAACTTTTTCAAAAATTTCTTTTCCTCTTTATTTTGACTTCTTACATCTCTGTTCCTCACATGTCATTCCAGCAGCAACCACCACAATGACTGTAAAATTTTTAATACAAGTTGATTGAAATTTGATGAAATAAAGCTCATGTTACAGAAACATATGTGTTCACATGCAACTAATTTGCAATAGCATTATACAGCCACTTAAAACATTTATTTCTAGTATGTTTATGAGGAAAAGCAGGCATAAATACCGCCTCTCTGGAAAACCCCAGCAGTCTGCAAACCATCCGCAGCGATGAGAAGACTCCTGCACAGACAGTTGTATAGACTGAACCCAGTGACCTTTAGTTTGTTCTGTCCCGGGGTTATGTGTTTAAGCACTGTCTTGTTCTTAGAGCAGAAAAACAGGGATGCTTGTGCATATTTGTATGAAAAGGAGTGTCTGTTATTCAGATGCTCCTCATACATGACATGTATGAAGAAAAGTGTACAATGACAATGAGGCTGGCTTTTAGAATTAAAGCTGGGGTAGGCTGAAATTTGGAAAATTAAAAAAGGCTGAATTTTAAATATATTGCACTTAGATGAAATGATGCTGATTCTTCTCAATGGCCTCTCTCCCATCCCCAGTGACTCTGGGAATGGCTCAGGGATCACAAGGAAGGTTTTTGGGGGGTTTGAAGGTAAAAAGGGAGGATGAATTTGGGGGACGGACAGGAAAGGGGGGTGCCCACGGTGTCTGGGTCCTGGCACAGGGCTTCCTGAGCCTTTGCAGCAAGCTCTGCAGGCCCAGAGGACTGAGGCATCCCAAGCTGTCGTCATAGCCCTGCCCAGTCATACACCAGCTGACATCCGTGCACTCCAGGAAGCGGACCCCACTATCCGGGAACTGCTACCTTTCTGGAAGCAGAAGCAGCGCCCCACCCAGGAGGAGCGTGAACGGTTGTCCCCACCTGCGTTGGCGCTGCTCCGGCAATGGGACCGCTTGGCTGAGAAGGAGGGAGTCCTGTATCGCCAGATCTTTCGTCCTGATGGTGCAGAGGTAGTACTGCAGTTGTTGTTGCCTATTGTCCTAAGGGAAGAGGTATTGAGGGACGTCCATCAGAGGCATGGCCACCAGGGAGTGGAGAGGACCTTGGGGCTTTTACGTCAACGGTGTTATTGGCCGCGTATGTCCTCTGATGTAGCCCAGTGGTGCCATGCTTGTGACAGGTGCCAAGTTGCGAAAGAAGTTCAGCCAACTGCTCGCAGCTCCATGGGGCACCTGCTAGCTTCTCGACCCAATGAGATCCTGGCCATGGATTTCACATTGATGGAACCTACCCACAATGGTATTGAAAATGTCTTTGTCATGACTGATGTTTTCAGTAAATATACGTTGGCCGTTGCCACCTGTGACCAACGAGCCGCTACTGTAGCTCAGGTGTTGGTAACTGAATGGTTCTCGAAGTTCGGGGTCCCTGCACGTATACATTCGGACCAAGGCCGAAATTTCGAGAGTGTTCTTATTCAACAGTTGTGTGCCCTTTATGGGATTGAGAAGTCACGCACCACACCATACCATCCAGCCGGTAATGGACAGTGTGAACGGTTCAACCGTACCCTTCACAACTTGCTGCGTACTCTCCCAGTGTCTCGGAAACGAGACTGGAACTCCTGTTTGCCACAACTGTTGTATTCCTATAACACTACTCCCCACCAGGCAACTGGAGAATCACCTTTTCTCCTGATGTTTGGCCAGGAGCCAAGACTCCCAATTGATTTTCTGTTGGGACGAGTTCAGGACCCTGTTGCCGGTGCGGTCCATGATTGGATTCAGGAGCATCAGACTCGGTTGCAGATTGCCTTTGAAGGGGCCAGAGACCGGCTAAGAGTTGCAGCACAACGGCGAAAGAAAAACTATGACCAACATGTCCGGGATGACCCCTTGCCTGAGGGCCAGTTGGTCCTGTTGCGGGATTTTAGTGCGAAAGGGCGCCATAAGATCCAGGATCTGTGGGGCTCTGTGGTGCACATGGTGCTTAAGGCACCAAAAGAAGGAGGCTCGGTGTATACTGTTGCACCAGCGGACGACCAGACTAAAGCCAAACATGTCCATCGTTCGTTGTTAAAGGCTGTGGTTAGAACTGGTCCAGGTTACACCTCTGATCCTCTTGTACCCACTTCTGTCCATCTTCAGTCAGAGGACGATGATGGTGATAGTTGGTTCGTTTTGAGGTATGAAGCTCCTTCTGTCATTCCTCAAATAACCTTCCCTGGGCCACTTCCCCAAACTGACCCGGCCCCGATTGGGTCCGTTCCTCTTGTGTCTCCTGCTGCTATGGCAGCCAGTGAACCATCTGTCCGAGTGGAGGTCCCCGCAGTCACTCGGTCTGGTATGGAGGAGGTGACCCTACGACGGACCCAACGGTCAACCGCAGGTAACCATTCGAATGTCAATCATCTCCCAAGGTCGGTAGGAGAAAGGGCCCGGGGGGCTGCAAACCCACCCGAGCCGGTCTCCAATGCAGTTACTGCAATCTTTAGACCCTGGAGTTAGCTTTGGTGATTTCGGTCTTGATTGGCCCATCGTCGGGGCGCCGATGCATTTTGGGGGGGGTAGATTGTGGCAGGATGACGTCTCATCCCTGCGCTTAATGAGCATGCTGTATTGCCATCAGCTGTGCTAGTAAGCCTATGGCCGCCTGAGCGCGCTTTTTATAAAGGTGCGGTGTTCATCTTGGCGTCTCATGCTCTTTGGCTCTGAGACTGCCCACTTCCTGTCATCTGGCTTCCGTGTTCTCCGTGCCGGTACAGGTAACATAGCCTTAGCTACTTTGGTGTCGGCGTTTACCCTTACTGACGTTATCAGTCATTGTTCCTTGTTCTTTTGTTGTAGCCGCGTGTGTTTGTGGACCCCGTGTCAGTGTGCTCGGCCCGCGGCTGGCGTGACATAGCATTCTTTGCTGCCGCCGCTATGCTAGCATGTGTTCTTCACCTCTCCCTCCCGTGACAACTGAATGAAAGGTAAGCCATACGCGATCTGTAGTTTTAGCCATCTTTTATCCTTCGTGTATTGATAGAAGTTTACTTAACAGAGGCTGTACTGGAGTGTGGCTCTGTGGTGGGACCTCTGCTGCTTTGCTGGCTTCGCTTTGCTGCCTTGCTCTGACTGCTTTGCTGGCTTCGCTCTGCTGCCTTGCTCTGACTGACTTTGCTGCTCTGGCTGGCTTTGCTGCTCGGACTGGCTTTGCGCTGCTTCACTTCGCCCCGCTCTGCCTTGCATTGACTAACAGCAGCTTTCTGGGATTATTTCATTGCATGCATTTCTAGTTGCTGTGCATCGACTCTGCATGTGTTTAATTTTGTTATTTTGTATGCATTTGATCTTGCTGTGCTGCATGCATTTAATTTTGCCTGCTTTGCATTGCTTAGTTTGTTTTACATTTTCTGTGTTTTTGTTTGATTTAGCCCTGCCTTATTTGGTTTTTGGTTTGCATTGATGTTTGCCTTGCTTTGACATGCTTTTCATTGAGTTTGTTTTCTTTATTTTGCATGTGTTTGGCAGAAGTTTGTTTGCTTTTTGAATTGTTTATTTGTTTCATTTGTTTCGCATGACTTTATTTATTTGCTGATTAGTTTGCATGTTTTGGCTCTGCTTGGGGGGATTTTTGTGATTATATTTTAAACCTATTGTCTGTTAATTGTTATCAAAATAAATATCAATTTTAACTCTGTAAACCACGTCTCTATTCAGGTGTGTTGCGAACCTGTGTGTCCTTGCTATGAGTAACAGAGTGAACTCTTAATGTCCTGGGGGTGAAATTCCCCCAGGTGGCGTTGTCGGTAACCTTTATTACTCTTTTTCCAATTTGTTTAGGTATAACTCTATAAGCCCCTCGCCACATTTGACTTAAGCCATGTTGTGTGTGCTCTCATTTATTATTTTCTCTAAACAAAATTAAAGTGCTCTAAAAAAAATTCTTAACTTGGACTGACCTCATCTACAGACCTCTCAAACACACAGACCCTGTCCACTTTCTAGCCATCATTATTTGAATCTAACAGTGATCTTTTCCTGAACCGAAACAAGTCATTTGTGCGCCGAAACCAAACAAGCCTTTACCAAGTAATCACATCATAAAACTTTGTCCTGCCAAATGTGTTCATCAGAAAGGAAAAAAAACTTCTATGTCACTCTTAAGTGCATGAGCAGCTGACATATTTTACCATTTAATTTGGGGGGACTTGTTAAAGAGGTGTAGACAGCTGAAAAATTAAAGGAAAGCCTGAAATCCTAAATGCAGGAAAACAAACAGAGATGTTTCCAATTCAATTTTATTATTTGTCCCAGAGGGCAATTTGTGTTGCAGCAAGTGTAAAATCATAGCAAAAAGACACAAAGCACATACCATATGACCCAGAAATATACACAACAGATGATATTAATCTGTACACAAAGTGACTTGCACCTGTGCACATTCAAGCTCCACAGGAGCAGATTAATAGGTGCCGACCATAACTCCATAAGGCCAATGATAATTCAGTGAGCAATAAATATGACAACATCTCCTGATAATGTAACCATTTTCAATGTGGTATACATCAGGGTAGGAGCGTTCACTAAATGGTTGGATGATCTGAAAAGGTTGTGACCGACACAGTCACCAAATTTCAACTAAATCTAAACTCCTTTGTAAGATTTCACATTAGACAGTGCTGCCAAAAAACACTGAGAGAGTACTGTATCTTTTGGAATACTTTAAATTCCTCCAGTGGTATTTCATAAACATAGTGAAGACAATTTATGTGGTCTTGTCCTTTAATATGTCACCAATCAGCATAAACAAAAGCTGAACATTATCATTGAAAAAATTGAAAAAAAAAAAAGAATAAATTATAATGAAATTTGGTGTGGGAGCGACCAGGAGTCTGCCATCGCTCTGTCTCGACCTTCTACTTCTCACATCGGTCACATGGGGGCATACTTGAACCGACAGACTGCTCTTTCTCACCCGTTCTGGCCTGTTGTGTCACACACACACACACACACACACACACACACACACACAAACACACACACACACGCCCTCACTCACAGAGGGCTCCGACATTCACTCTCACACAGGGAGACACCCCCTCTCTTTTGAAAATACACAATCGCCATTCACTCTGCAAAATCCACACACACCACGTCCTGTCTGCTTGGGTACACTTTATCAACGCACACACTCTCCTGCACACGCACACCCAGACACACACACACACACACACACACACACTTCACAGAGGGCCCCTCGCCTTATTGCCTCTCCATTTGGCTGGTGCTATTTGTTCCACGCGTTTTGTCAGAGGCTGACAGAAAGCTGCTCAGAGCTGGTGGTACTGTGAGGCCACATGATGGAAGTGCTTGTCCTGACTCGTTTAAGACTTATGTCATGACCCGAGACTTTACTCAGCGTTTATCTGTCACACAAGGGATGTTTTTTAAACACAGGACACTTTGATGAATCTACCAGTAGAACAGTGAAGCTTTGAGAGATTCAGCTTGCTCGGAGTGTGATATCACAAGGATTTTGAGGTAATCCTTTTGTTGCAATCTCTGAGAGCATCAGCACAAGTCTATAATTATCGGAAAATCATAATAAAACCCTTTTTAGTCCAATTCTGTTGTTTGGTGATTTATCTCTTTTATCCCCTCAGATGCCTAGTGATTAAATGATGTGATATAAAATATTTCCATCCATTATTGGAGACAGTACTAGAAATAAAGGGAGGATATCCCAATCCTCAATTGTGTTTCGGCCTACCAGCGTTTTTGGGTACACTCTGATAGATGGCAGCTAATTTACAACACAACATTTGCATATAGAAAGCATCCGTTTAAAGTCTTTTGTATTGGAATTTTTCAATAATTACAGAACTGGGATTCTCACCCATCTTTATACATAAGTATTCCGACCGAAGGATGATCGTGGACACCACAGTGAAAGGATTCTATCTTCCTTCATATCCTATGAAAGACTGAAGCCTTTTGGCAAATCCAGACCAGATTTCATTGCCCCTGTGTTGTACCCCAAAGATATGACATGACATGGCACCATGGCTACCTCTTTTTAACCTCCTTTCTCCACCTATTGAACACAATTTCTTCAGGCCTCTCTGACTGTTTATACCTGGTTACATGCATGTGTCTCAAGTGACCACTTCCCGGATCTCACTTTATATGCAAAGAAACACGTAGCCTACATCATTTCATCCATCATCATAGGAGACTAGTGCCGACGGGAATCTGAGCTCCCTGCTGGGGACAGTTGGTGAGAGTTCATCCATAAACACAGTGACAGGGCTAACTATTAACATCACATGCTTAACATTACCTACCATTAATTAAAGAAAGAGTCAAGCCGTTTCGATGTTAGCGTGAGGTTGTTGGGTCAAATTAACAGAAGTTATTGCTGTGTTTTTTGTGCTAACTGGGGCCGTTTGGCATGAACAGCTGTGCCTCAGGAGATGAAGTGGTCATCTACCAACCTAGAGGTTGGTGTTGCAGTTCTGACCCTTGAAGACTAGTGTAATTGGGCAAGATATTGCACCCCAAATTGCTCCTGATGCCAGTGCATGAATTTGCGGGTGGATGGTATCAGTGCAGTAAAGTGCTTTGAGTGCTCATTAAGACGAGAAATTAAGTCTTGTTGCCATTTAGCAGAGCAGACGGTGAGGATGTTCATCAACAGGAGCTGTGGAGATGGTCCTTCAGTGCTGCATCTAACCTGTGTAATAGCTGCATATTGGGCTGGGAGTCAGATAAATAAGGAAGGCCCAGGACACATTAACGTACACACTGCTGAAAGAATGTGACCTGGACCACCTCTGAATGGGTGTGACTCAAATCTGAGTAATTGAATCTGGTTTAAGATGTGTTGAGAACACACTGGGCGCATTCACAACTTTAATCTGAGCTGTCCACTTTTGACCCGCTCACCCAGGACACACTTCAATACCAGGTGATTGTTTGAGGGTATTTTGAGACCTGGTGGGAAAAAAAGAGTTTCTAAAATAGATGAGGTGCAGATGAGACAAACAGATAAAATGTGATACACCAAGAAAAAATGCAAGGCATCACTACTGGAAAAACCATAAGCATATACAATGGGGGTGTTTTTAGTCAGATTTGTTTCTTCTTTTTTTGGTTACTTTCTGAAACTGAAAACTGTCACATCAGTTTCGTCATGGGTGTCTGTGTCCTCAGTGGTTCCAAAAGTTATGGAGGGATTGTTTATTTTTGAGCACTGCAAATGAAAGAGAGATCTGGGGGTTTTTTTTGTTTGCTTGTTTTTTGTTTTTTTAAATCCCAGAGGCACAGGTTTTATTCAAAAAATCATCCAGAAATGTATTTGCCTTTTTGTGGCCTTTTTAAAAACAAAAAACAAAAAAAACCCCTCTTCTAACATTAACATCAAAAAAAGCATGTTATACTTGAAAACATTATGTTCAACTAGACTTCTTTTATTCACTGGATGTTGCATGGTCCAACCTTCTCCTGAAAGAGACAATTTTAGCTTGATTAAACACACTAGATGCAAGTCAGCACTTCTATTCTTACTTCTGGTCCTCCTATGGACACCAGGTTGTTTTAACCCACAATCGGTTATTTGTGGTTTGCAGTGCTGTTGCATGTGCATCCGTGCTTCAGTATCTCCTCTCTTATCCTTAACCCCCCTCGCTCACACACACACACACACACACACACACACACACACACACACAATTCCATCCCACTTTCTCGTTAGTGTTCTCTCTCACTGCTTGTGAAAAGCTACATTGATTGTTTTTTGTGTGTGCACATGCAGGCACGTACAAGACCAAGAAAGCCATCTGATTATGCTTACACGAACTGGACGGACCACACACTAGCATACACGCAAGCACATGTGGTGAACACACTCACACACACGCACACCTGAGCCACACTTGACTCAGTGGGTGGTGGAGAACTCACCAGATTTTGCCTCTTTAAACGGCGCAGCAATGTGCAACAAGGTGGAGAAGGGCGTGCTGTTTAATCAGGGGCTTAAAGAGTGAAAGTACAGAGCTGGCACTGTGATGAAGGCAAAACATGCCTCTTTAAACTTTTTCAAAAATTTTTTTCCTCTTTATTTTGACTTCTTACATCTCTGTTCCTCACATGTCATTCCAGCAGCAACCACCACAATGACTGTAAAATTTTTAATACAAGTTGATTGAAATTTGATGAAATAAAGCTCATGTTACAGAAACATATGTGTTCACATGCAACTAATTTGCAATAGCATTATACAGCCACTTAAAACATTTATTTCTAGTATGTTTATGAGGAAAAGCAGGCATAAATACCGCCTCTCTGGAAAACCCCAGCAGTCTGCAAACCATCCGCAGCAATGAGAAGACTCCTGCACAGACAGTTGTATAGACTGAACCCAGTGACCTTTAGTTTGTTCTGTCCCGGGGTTATGTGTTTAAGCACTGTCTTGTTCTTAGAGCAGAAAAACAGGGATGCTTGTGCATATTTGTATGAAAAGGAGTGTCTGTTATTCAGATGCTCCTCATACATGACATGTATGAAGAAAAGTGTACAATGACAATGAGGCTGGCTTTTAGAATTAAAGCTGGGGTAGGCTGAAATTTGGAAAATTAAAAAAGGCTGAATTTTAAATATATTGCACTTAGATGAAATGATGCTGATTCTTCTCAATGGCCTCTCTCCCATCCCCAGTGACTCTGGGAAATGGCTCAGGGATCACAAGACAGACACACAAACACACACAGGGAGAGACAGACACACACACACTGACACAAAAAAAGACAGAGTGCGCCCACGGTGTCTGGGAGCAGATGGCGTGCCTCTCCCTCTCTCTTTTTGGTGACGTCCATTGGGAATTGGAGAGGCCTTTAAGCATTCCTTTAGAGGCCAGAGACAGATAAGTGAGTTATGCAGTTCACCACCATCTGGGCTCAGACAGCGCCTGGCCTGCAGCTGACAACAGCGTGCGTGTATGTGTATACTATAGTAATAGTAAAGGGGAGGGGTAGGGTGTGTTTCCATAGCAATAGGTCCTATTCCTGGAGAGAGGTCTGTGCATACACTTGCACGCTGCCCTCCTCTGCGGTGCTGTGTCGTCATTGTTAACTCAGATGCTGACTTTGACAACGTTTTTGTTTCTTCCTTCTTTTTTTTGTCCTTTTTTTTGTCCTCCGGTCCCCACCGTCATTGTCAACAAATTTCAGGCCATTCTTGTGCAGCTGACAGTGTCTTCATGGAGCATAGCATCTGTTGTGAAACAGAAGGAGGGAGCGAGGGATGATGGCAGGGAACCATGTAAGGTTTGCCAATTTCCCTATTCCCATCGTTCAAGGCTTTGTTTTCATTGTAAGATGCTGCGCGGTGCTGCCAATTCTGATCTGCGCTTGACCTGCTGCATATCTGCCTGTTGTTATCTGTGTTTAGGTCTTTTGTTTCACTCAGGGGTAACAATGTGCAAATGCATATGTGTGCAGAGTCCAAAAGAATTTCTTAACTCTGTATTATATTTTGTTTGTGTTACTTAAACCCTTTTGAATCTTATGTTGCAGTTCAAATGAAATAACAAGACTGTTGCCTCTGATACCACAACCTCTACCTCCACTACAGTTAGTTCTGCTATTTATGACAGTTACAACCTGCCATGACTGTAATGACTTGACAAATATGAAAACTGCAGGCCTATGAATCAAACGAATACAACAAGTATATATGGAAAACAGTCCATGGGAGCTGTCCATTTATATAATCCAAGAGCTAGCCAATTAGCACATTAACAACACAACCTGACGTTGAAAGAACAAAGCATATTTTCCATGCACTAGCTGAAAACAATTCTGAAATGCTTCTGCTAAAGTGCAGACGCTCACCGATGACATTGACTGACAATCAGTGGTCAGCTTGGTGTGTCATGGTCCTGTTAATCACTAGTGTGGGTTAAACTCCAAAACCACTGTATGCCAGACTTTCTAAAATACAACTCAGTCAGCCATTCCATCCTGCTATTTGCATGATTTATTTATGTATAATTTTTAAAACAATCTTTATAAAAAGTTGTTACATAGATGATCAATAATACTCAAAAGACATTAAGTCTTCCCTTTCATTGCATCACTACAACATCCGTCACCTGCCAGCAGTACTGAAGGATCTTTTTTACTGAAACCCAAGTCACATTCAGGACGATTGCACGGTCACACCCTCTGAATGAAAAACACCCTGTGATAGATTTGAATTGGAAAGATTTCCATCTTTGTCAGGCATCTGTTGGCAAGTTGATGCTCTGATGTTGTACAGTGCCAGCTCTAAGAAGATAAGCTGCTGCTCAGCTCCTCGATACATTGATTTCCATGTCCACAATGTAGGCTGAATACCCACTGTGTAAGTACAAAACCCCAAAACACACACTGAGACAGTTTCCCTTTGCCTTCAGTCTCCAACTCTCTTTCTTAAGTCTTCTTCAAAGCCTACCGACACATCACCTGCTTCCCTTTCCATCTATCCATCCATAAACATGTATGTGTGTGTGTGTGTGTGTGTGTGTGTATCTAAGCAGGCCTTTCCTGCTGTGTAATTGCAGGCTGTGTATCAGCTCTTTGGCGTTGTCCTGCATGGAGACTAAAAGATGTTGCTAATCCGCCAACAGAATACAGCAGGTCAAGCAGCCAGCAGCAGCTGAATTCAACCCCAGGACCACAGCCACAAATTAGGACAGCCCGACAAGGCCTTGCGGCATTCTGGGTATTGTTGCAAGCTGCCAACAGGCCTCTAAAGCGTCTGGCCCTATGTTAAGGAGCAGCGAAGGAAAGGTGAAGATTAATAGTGGCTTGGTGACCTGGGAGTATGGCTATTAATCTATAATGCCACCAGACGCTCAGCCATAGTGCATGTTACACCACACACACACACACACACACACACACAAACACACACACACCATTAGCACCATGTAAAAGTTCAAACATTAAAAACAATTTTCTATAAATAAAACCTGAAGAAAACTTTTCAGCATTTCAGCTTCTTCTCATCAACTTCTCCCAACTTGCATGTAGTCGTTATTTTAAAATAAAGCGACCATGATGCTAGCTGACGCAAGCAGCTGAGGGCTAGCGTGATGAACACGAACTCTGCCACTCCTCAGCGCTCTGCAGCCTGATGAATGATGGTCCTTTGTTGTGTGTCCCATAAAGGCTGCCGTGGCCATCCCTTTTCATAGGACCTGGCGAGCAAATGTGAGGCGTGAATAGCATTAGTCCGAGTCAGTGCACCCATAGCAGTGAAGCCAGCCCTGAAAACACAGCCTGCTAGCCCTCCTCCCCGAGTTTTATGAGCCAAGATGATTGAAGGAGAAGAAAACTGCTCTGCCAATGGAGAGGGCCAGGGAGGAGAGGAGCAAGGAGGAGAGGCGTCAAGAGATGGATGGATGGACAGATAAAACAGAGACAGCAGCCGCTCAACAGAGAACTCACATCCCCATGCAAGAAGGGATGTGAAGGGGAACAGGTTTGGTTCAGGGGGACTGAAAAGGGTCGGGACAAAGGGAGAAAGCAGAAGAATGGAGGTGGAGGACTCTGGCTGTCAGGACTGGCGCTGGGATGGAGTTAGATCTCATTTCTCAAGTGTCATCGCACTATCTGTGTCTCCTCCTCTCTCCTCTCTGTCCAATTACTGCCACAATGAAGCAGGCCCCTTCCTGCAGAGCTACATATGGCTCTCTGGTTGTAAAGCCATCACTCGCGAGTGAAGCTATGCACTTTTTGATAGGTACAGTATGTGGGAGACTCAAAGGGCCACAGTTGGTTGTTGTTTGAGTGAGCGGGAGCCGCTGCTTTGACAGCTTGCCTCAACATGATTTCCTCTGAACGCTTTCATGCCACCAGCCCACCACTGACTGTAAGCAACATTGTAGGATTAAATCATCAGCTGTCAGCTTCAAAAATGTGTTATTATTTGTTTTCTCCCACATCACTTTCTTTTCTAAGGGACAGGTCACACAAAATGAAAAATAGATATTTTTTCCTCTTTTCTGTAGTGCTAGTTATCAGTCTAGATTGTTTTGGTGGAAGTTTCTGGGTTTTCTCGATATCGACCATGAAGACTTCTGTCTTCTCTCAAATATAATAGAATTTGATGGGGATACATATGACAGGTGAAGTTCAGTAGAACGAAAGTAGTTCCTTCATGAAACTGCTCACAACAAGGTCTGTGGAGTATCTTGAGTAACTGGGTCATGATTTCTGAAAAGAGACATTGCTGTTTGAGTGTTTTTTTAAAATATTATCATTATATTGGAGAGAAGGCAGAACTCTCTACGTCTGATATCTCCAACACTCAGCGATTAATACCAAAACAATCTAGACTGATAAATAGCAAGACAGGTAAGAGGCAGATGTGTATTTTTGATTTGGGGACTGCTGAGGACTTTTTCAAAGAGTACACTGATTTGATGATGCCATATAAACCTGATGCCAAAAGATATTAATATATTTTAATCTAAATATAACTGATATCTAATAATAAAGAAAAGCTTTCAAGATGCAACATGGAACAAATGTTTACAAACCTAAATTCAAAGACCTCGGTTTGTTTGAGGTCAGTTGCCGAAACTTTTCTTTCAGAAAGAAATTTCTTACCATCAATAATCACATAGCATCACTGGCTGTAGTGCTTTCTAAGGGAATGCAGCACTCATAAACACACACACCATATGTTCATGGTAATCTATTGATGGTTCCACAACGAGAGGGCAGTGTTTGTGTGACTGCAGCTCAGGGTCAGCTACAGGATCAATCAAACTGAAATCAGTGTCTTTCTCAAGGACATATTGGCAGCTCAGACACTCACTAACATAAATGACCAGGTCCTTCAACTGATGATGTTTGTTCAGTGTTGAAAGAGGGAAAAAAAATGTATGTTGACTTTCACGAAAAGTTCCTGCTCTACATGTTTACATGTACTTGTGTTAATAATTATTAATTAAGCTGTTGCTATAATGTCTCGTGGTGCAGGAAAATATCGGTAAACAAACGCTTAAAATAGCGTAAGAATACGATGGGTGTCCATAAATTATTGTAAAATGTCTGACTTCAGGGCACAAAGATTGCAGTATAAAAAAAAATATAAAGCCTAATCACATGAAAGATGATGATGCACACGTACTGTTATCCATGGCTGCATTTTAGACTAAAGATATTTGCACTGCAACTGCAACTTCTTCACAAATGTACTATCCCTCCATTGCACCTTCTGTACATGCATTTTATATTCTTTATATTCTATTTTTTCATTTCATATTTTTAAACTGCTTTTATATTTTTATCTTATGTCTTATTCTATTTAAATTCACTACTTTTATTCTTCCTTTATGTTAATTGTTTTACACCAAAACATAAAGTCAAATTCCTTGTATATGTAAATGTACTTGGCAATAACACCAAATTCTGATACAGATTCTATTTCAATCATAAAGACTTTGAATTTTTTTTCTTGTTCTTTTCTCTTTTTTTGACATTTTGGACATTTTGGATATTCCTGTGGTGGAATGAGGATGATGGAATTTAGTGCTGTTTGACATCAAATCAATAGCATGACCTTTTAACCTGTTCAGGAGAGAAAACTGGCAGGCCCTTAGAAAATAGACATCCTTGAATTGATGGTCTTTACATTGGAGGAAATGTCCACCTTAAGTCAATTAGTCAAATGTTGTACCCTAAAAATTTAGCAGCAGTCAATGCTTTTGGGGTGAAGTTTATCTTTAAATGCTTTTATCATATTTTTTGTGTCATGTTGTTTCTCACAAACAAGAAACTGAATGGTACAATGCAACTGATTCAACTAAATGTTTCAGGTAAATATTGGGCCAGATTACTTGTTAAAAATTGTATTTTTTATTTTATTTTTCATTTTTGCAATGTGCTTCCATTGATTGTCCCAAATTCTTGAAAGCCTCTAAAAGCTGCAGGTCAATAGTGAATTCTTTCATATGCAAAGTCCACAGACTAAATGCTCACTGTACTCCTGCTGAAAGAAAATTAACATTTTGGCTAAAAGATTAAAGGCCTAAAAATAATAATTTTAGCAACTTAAAAATATGGGGGTGTAAATGTATCTCACTGTGTCAGTTTTCGGTCACTTTCCCAATCTAATTTAGAAAAATAAGTAATGTTTACAGCCGGACCCTCACCAGCTTTCTAATAGGCCTATTCTACATTCGGCTGTATATTTTTGCAGTGCAGAGTGGACGCAGTCCAGGCATTAAGCCGCTCGCTCCATCACGTTGTGAAACATTGTAAAGGATCTGCTTTTCTTCTGGGCAGTGTTAAATCCGATCCCCTTGATGCGTGGGGAGAGCAAAGTGAATTAGAGATTGAGGTGGGAGGCTGATTAAGCCCCCCCTCCCCTCCCTCCCTCCTCCTCCTTTCCAACTGAGACCAAAGTCGCGATGCAAAGAAAAGGAGGAGACGGACAGAAAGAAGATATTTGAAAAGCTGCCACGAGTTCCCTGTCACACCGCCTCCTGCGTGGATTGAGCCGTGCTCTTTGTTATCCACAGGCATGAATACTGAGTGGATGTAAAGAGAAAAAGGCCCAGAAGAAGGAAAAAAAGGAAAACGTTGGGGCAAGTCTGCATTTAGAAGAACCCAAAACAAAAATAAGATGATCTACAAAATGTCTGTAGGGCCTAATAGCCTATTGGTCAAAGGGCCTTACTTAATTTGTTGACTGTTTCATTTGCTCTTGTGTCAACATGACGTTCATAATATATGGCATATAATTTAAGAATATAATGCTAATACTGACTGATACTGAAGCCCTTATATTATTATATACAGTTTCTAATCAACTTTGGTATCGTTATGACATCATAGCGCTATATACCCGCATAAGACCTGTGTCTTTTATGCTCAGATAACTTTTACTTCGAATTCTCTAAACCCTGCTGTCTACCAACGAAATTTTCGAGACCCAATCAATGATATTTGCTTAATGTGAGCTTTTTTATATGGTTTATTGTATTTATATTGTGATTCTTTTGTGCATTTTACTGTAACCATGCTTTGTGGTGATGTAGGCTAATAAGAGCCTCTCAAACAATTTGAGAATACCATATTTGCACTATTGCGAACATCGTTGTCTTCTTGTTATTGCACTGCACTCCTGATGCCGTTTCATTGTGTCAAATGCTCTCCTCATGCACTCAACTGGGCATTATGACATGCAGTCTTCCTCTTGGTGGTCAAATAGCAAGACGCTTTTTTGTCTATACCGGATCTCCCTGTGAAACATCCAGCCCCTGTATATTAATCAAAGTCAACAAGCGCAATTAAAGTACTATTTTTAAAAAATAAATCTTGTATATAGTAATGCCAAGAGAGATTTTCTGGTCACATTAAGCTACTCATGTGACTCCTTGTGCTTTTGAATTCCTAAAACAAAATCTAATCAAGCCCAAACGAACCTCTGCCTGTGCTGTCATTATGTATTTTATGTTATTGTTTATTTTATGTATTTATTTAGCCTATTTAGAATAAGGCTGGTTTGACACGCACGCACACTCACACACACACACACACACACAGACACACTGAGAGAGAGAGAGAGAGAGAGAGAGAGAGAGAGAGAGAGAGAGAGAGAAACACACCCAAACAACAGATCCTCCTCCGGATACAATCACCTTTATGCAAACACGTGGGCCTCTGTCTGCCCACTTCACTCCTGGAGCGGAGGTAGGGTGGGGGAGCACAGGTGTTCAGCAATCCGACAAACACCCCCCACCTCCCAAACCAACCTACACACACTTCCATGCCATTTAAAGATCCCAGGGCGCAGCTTCTAGACCCAAATAGAGAGAAACAAATAGGAATAACTTCAGAATTTTGACGAACTGTCTCGTGAAGTCTGAATCGTCCTTTATAATCTACGTCAATCGAGAAACAATTCTACCCTTATGCAGGAAGAGCGCCAAAGAAAAAACAAAAAAGGCTTTTAGTGCGTAAAGTAGTTCCACAGGCCCGTGCTTCAGGAGGTCAAAGAGGCTTCCAATAAAATATATCCAGATTAGTTTGCAGTTTAGTCATTATGTTCATTCATTCCTTAAATCAACTAAAATAGCATAGCAAGAGGGAATAATTAGTTAACTCGCCTTTATTATAGAAAATATCTGAAATGAATATTGTAATCTATCTCATTTCAAGAAAATCTAATTTTACGTGTTTTAATGAGACAGGCAGCCCTGTGGGGTTACATTGTTTGCACTCTCCAATAAGTCCTCGATTGTTTTGATCTGCAGCTCTCTAAACACACTCAGACCTGAATCCAGGCCTCTTATTCGTTACGCCATAGGTTAAAAAAAAGAAGTCTTTTTTTGGGGAGGGGGGTAAAGGGGGTCAGGGAGCTTTAACTCGGTGACAAAGCCTCATTTGCAGGTCAATGCGATGGCACACTCGCCTCTCTTCTCCATCCAGCTCGCCATTGTTCCCTGTCGCCTGCGCCGATGCCAGATGGTCATGGAAAATGCTAATTCCCCCTGGCTGATTTTCCTCTTTTCTATATTTAATTGCAGCCTTTGCAGGCTGGCCCGTTAATTGTGTGTTTTCAGAGGAAAATGCTATTTAAGTTTGTTTTTTTTTTTCTGCCTGAAATTATATAAAATTTGAATCAAGCCTGAAAGCCACTGTATATGTCAAAGTGGCTGAAAACTGCAAACCCAGAAAGGAGAAACGTTTTGGAGGAACCGAAGACATATTTGCAGTCAAAGTGATTAATTACTAAATATAGAACAGACTCTGTACAAACTCACACAGAGGACGCATTGTGCCTGAAATAGATTAATTTTGAAGATCAACTCCGACACTGACTATATTTATTTAGCATTACGCATCACTTTTTTGAATAGAATAAATCTAATTATCCACCAGGGTGGACATTTGTAGTAGTAAAACGAACATATATAGAACAGATCATTAGAATAACTTTACACATTAGATCAATTCATGTCGGTGTCTGACTGAGGTTTAAAAGTCATCAATCACCCTTTTCAGTTAAAAAGATAGATATATTGTAGATATAAGAAACATTACTAGGTGGATATTATTTTATTCGTTCTTTTTTTTAAACTTCAAATGCCTTTTAACACTTTGTTTCTAAACAAATCTCACCGAATAACTGTCTGCCTTCCTGTTTTATTTGTACACACTTTTATTTTGAAAATGGAATGCCTGTTTACAAAATCTCATAAAGTAAATTAAAATTAGATCTAAATGAAAGAAATGAAGGCCCTTTGATATAAAGTGTTGTACCTTCAATGTAAAAAAAAAAATATTGTACTTGTTAAGGTTTTATTGATGCATTTATGTGTTTTCACAAAAAGTCAACTTAATTTTTATCACTGAAAACAGCACCTCTCAGTTATAATACATGCACGGTTTATGTACAGATTTTGAATCTTAATTTAACTTATGAAAGAAATTAAATTTGTGTTTTTACTGATGACTTAGACAAATAAAACTGAGGTTGTGAGTTAAAGGTCAGATGGGAGAATGAAGGACTCATGATGCTGATTCTCTCCATCAGCAGCTGCTTGTTTAATTATATTCTATTGTGGTGGACTTGTTAATGAGGTCTGTATGTTAGCTGTCATCTCTTTCCTTCATGTCCATCATACACACTGCAGGACTCAATTAAGTTATCATACAGAATATTCTGCTATTTAAACTGTAAAAATCCATGCAGCCAAAAAATATTAAGGCCATGGCACATAAAGTAATATTATTTATGACAGATCTCACTTATTGTGATGCATGGTCAGTATGCTTAAAATGCTTTATTGTTTAAAAAACAGCTAGATTATTATTTTTTTATTTTAAAAGGAAAGCTTGTTGAGTTGAATTTCAGGCCTTAACCTATGACCTCTACAGCAATGGCTCAAATTCAATACCTTTTTGAGAAAACGAAGTTCTATTTATTGGTACAAATTTTATATAGTTTCACAGCTGTAGAGACAAATAAAGGAAGATGACCCTTTTAACTCTGAGGGGGGACTTGAGCCCTTGAATGTGTCCAGTCTCCAGCACAGGGGGGACTTCATTAAAGTAACACATGAACAGCTGTTGTCTTTAACATGTAAACTATTGAGATTTTAAAACTACACTGAATGGCCTCACAGCTCCCCGTGGGCATATGGGCGTTAATTAGCTGGATATAGCCATAGATTAATTATAATATTTTTTTCGCCCATTCGTAGCAATAGAGCAGTCAGACAAAGTGTCTTTTGTTCTCTGATGCAGGACATTCTGTGGCTGACTGAATGGGTCTTGGCTATGTCTACATGGATTTGCCATATGGCAACAAAAAGGAAAGAATGGAGCCGGAGAGCGCTTTGTGTTGGAAATCAGAACAAGCCCGTCAGAGCTTATGGGCTGCATAGAGCTGACAAAGTCACTCTGGCCATCAAAAGTCTCCATTTTCATCAAAACATTCATGTCACACAGTCAAAGCAATTCAAACAAATGGTGGAAACTTATGGAAAATTATGAAATGTGCCTTTTGTTTCCGTGCGCACTGAAAGTCCAGGCCCACGGCGCATGCATTCACACACTGCTGCATTTCTTTCAATTAAGGGTAAACTTGCAAGTATGACCTGTTGAATGGTGTGTTTCAATAGACGAGGACAATTACAAAGACTAGTAGTTTTCTTTTTCCAGCTCTGGCAGGTGGCCTCCACGCCCGGTGTATCCACGGCGGGGTAAACAGTGTGTGTGAGTGGGTCTTTAGAGGGCTTGTTGAGTGCGGGTGGATGTGGGGGTGTCTTCGTGGCGGACAAAGCGGGGATCCAAAGGCAGCTGCTGCTTCTTTAGAGGGGCGAAAGGGCCTTTAAATCCTAGCCTATATCCCGCAGCTGCCATGCGGCCCAAGGCTGCACGTCTGAATGCGTTTTCCCCCCGCAAGGTACACGAGCGCACAGAGGCAGACGGATACAGGCGGAGCTCTATGAAAAGTAATGTACCTGAGCCCCCGGGGCAACTGAGTCATAAATGTCGGTAACACTGCGTGGCTTGTAGGTGGTGTTTATTGAGCTTTCTTTGCAGAAATGTGTGTATAAAAAGCATCTGAGATTAATATTAATACCTACAGCTAATAAAGTGAATACAGCCAGCTTTCACTGAATGCACAATAAGGCTGTTATTTTTCTAAATTTAAAAAAATCACGAGGCAGAAGCCAGACAGCACAAAGTCTCTTTTCTCAGTTTCAAGATTAATTTGACTCACATCTAGTTTCAGTACAACCACAACTAAGCAAGTGTCAACTGGACAAAAACACACCAAGAAATCTGCTTCAAAGATGAAGTGAAAAATATTTTTATTCTCTTTTACCAGACATAATTAGGGCACTTGTATGAAACCACAAAAAACGGCTCAGAAACACAATGACACCTTATTTTTTCAAGTGTGGACTACTATAGGAAAACTACATGATTGCAAAACCTCACAAAAATAACACGAAGAAATAATAAAATAAAATAAAAATATGCCCTTTGGCTAAATCAACAAGGCATTTAACAAATATAAAGAAACATAAATAAATTATAAGTTAGAATAGTCTTAAAATATACATTAACAGAGAAAAGACAGAACAGAAATAAACGTTTATAGGCTATTGTCTCTATAAAGCTGTACACTTTTGGCCAGTGTAGACAATTCTTTTAAAGTAATTTAGGATTGCACAGATGTTAAAACATTTAACACTGTCGAGTGGCTGTATGCAAAAGCAACAATGAATGCTACATTTGTACTGGATAGAAGTCATTCGGCGTAATGTCCTCTTTCTTCTTCTTCTTCTCCCTTCAACCGTTCAGTCCTGAGAGTCTGGTCCAGCGTTCAGGCTGCGCTCCGCCGGGGCGCACCGAGCCCAAGCCACCGGCCGGTCGGGCTCTTTTTTCCCCCACACACACCGTTGTTTCTCTTCTGCGGCGCTTAAAACGCAGGGAGAAACATCCTCGTCTCGATCCTCAAATTTCGCAGGCAAATAGTGCAAAAGACACCTGGGGGAGGAATAAAGCACGATGAGATTTCAGAGGAATCAGTCATTCCGGGTAAAAAGACACGAGTCAGCTTTCTGAGGAAATAGGAGATGTAAGCTCAGCGGCAGGCGTCACCCTTTACCAGAGCCTTTTCCCGCCACATTGTGACGCACATCCCCCTCCCCCAACCGCTGGTGTTACTACAGCTACTACTATCACTACAACTGCGATTTCACCACCACAAACTCTCCCCACCCCCCTTCCGAGATAAGACTGTCTGCGCTTTTTTGGCTAATCATTTCCAGTTAACAGGAAAAACAAAGCAGTTATTATTTATCATAAGGCGCCCATTAAAACAACTGTTAATAATAATTAACAGCCGTATCATATAAGGCATAACAAAGCAAGGCTGTCCAATTGGGCGAGATTTATCCATTTTAAGCAGTTTCGAAAACACGATAAATCTTCATACCTTCAACGGATCCTCTTTCGTGGAGTCTGTTCCACCGGGATTGGAGACTTGGATTGTTGGCAAGCGTTCAGATCATTACATTTTTTATCAGCAGGCCTCTTTCGTTTGACGAAGAAGTCTGCGTGAACGGGAAAGACAACACACAAATAAACACATAAATCCACTTGAGCCAAAACAACGCACATAAGAGAGCAGCATATGAGGTAATGTGGATACAGAGCGCAACCCTGAAGCCGACAGTACACGCAACCTGGACATTTCAATGTTTTTATTTACCTGTAATGTGTGTGTTGTTGTTAGTAGTGGCCGTCCTCTTGCGTCTGACACACGGGACCTGTTTATGAGCCGGCTTCCCTGAGTTCAGCTTGTCTGTGCGGTTCTCCTGGTTAACTTCCACCGGGCAGGGAGTGCTGCTGCTCTCGGGCACGGCCAAGCGCTCCTGTACATCCATGTCAGGGCTCTCCGGGAGAACAGAGTCCATGGATGGCATGTGCTTGACGGGTGTCTCCGGCACCCTGGTCCTGCCACTCTGTACAGAGTCCTGATAAAACACCGGGGTCTTATCCACAGGCACCTCTTCCCACTTGTAATCCCCATCCAGCGGGGTGTTTGTCTCGAAATTAAAGTTCCATCTCTGCTGGTCTCGTTCAGAAATCTCCCGCAGCTTGGATTTCATCTCCCGGCTCAGTTCGTCGTGATCCACCGGTCCGAAGAGGTTGCGGCAGACGCTGGTGCGTCTGTGGAGAGGAAAGGTCCTCCTGGCCACCAGCCTATCCAGAGCGCTGCTCGATAACTGGACGTTGGACATCTCCAAAATCTTTCCAATGAAAACACGAAAAATGCAGAATAAGATGCCTTATTTAGCTAATTGATCCCTGATGAAAAAAAAAGTCGGGTGTTGTTGTGCGTGATGTGTCTCTTTCTCCTCTCGTGTAACTCGTCTTTCTCCACCCTACAGCTCAGTTTAAATGTACCTTCTCCCTGAGATGTGAAGTATATAAACTCCCAACTACTCCTGAGTTACAGCAGCCACCTCGGGCGGCTTTCTCATTGGTTGCTTTAAGTCCAACCCTCTCCAAATACACGCACAACCCCCACCATGATTTCCCATCAGCCCCTGTTGTCCATTTGGCTGTGCGCCGAGCAGAGCGCAGCGTTTTGGGTTTTCTCTCGGTTCTCTGATAATACTGAGCGGACTCTTAACCATTTCAGCGTCAAACTGATGGAGCTGCAGATTTAGGGTCGCCTTTGGGCAATTACACAAGCAGCTGGTGGTTGTGCATCCATGATCGGACACGACTTTGTTGTGTTGTGCGTTCGCTAACTGACTTATAGGTGATCTTAGAGTTGAGTTGAGAGAGTTGTAACAGCCTTGATCAGCAGTTAAATGAAAAGAAATGTAGAGGGAAAAAAAAACTCACCGGTTGCATTCTTTGTCCGATATTTGACCTCATCACGTAAAGTAGCCTACATGCACCCTCTTGTCCCAACACACACTCCCTTCTTTTCTTTCTCTCGTCACAATAACACTCCTCGGGTTATGAAACGTCCTCGCTCAGCTGTCTGCGAGGATTTTGCTCTGAGAGAGCTACTTTGGTTTTACGCACATGGGTAATGTAAACAACAGTAAAGGAAGACTGGTTCACAAATAAAACACGCTTTCTGCCCAGCTGAGCAGTAAACACGTATTAACCAGCACTGTTCTGAAATTGTGCTGTTTTTTTTTTTTTTTTTATCTCATTGCCCTCTTTTATGCTTTAAAGACATTACTACAGTCGATTTTAATTGTGATAAACAACCAGCTACCTTTCAATACTGCCAAGAAAATTAAGTGACAGAAAAGAAAAATACATGCTCAACTTACAGTAAGAAAAAGGTGTCTGCAATATAGGATTAAAACAGGTGTTGACCTTCAGTGTGGAGGAGTAAGTTTACGCACAAAGGTGTAAATCACTGCGGCCATGACACAATCAGGCTAATATGTACGTGCGTGTGTGCGCTTAGATGATTATTCTTATTAAATTATAGGTCATGCATCATTATTAAGTGTGTACATTCAGTTCAAAATGAACTATCAATGTTCTTACTGACAGAATAATACCATCAATAACTGCAGTGCGTGGTATCTCCTGCCTGCTCTCATCCTGATCCAGTCATGACAACGCCTTTTCAGTGGATATTGGGTTTACATTGACCCCTAGTGGCTAAACATCAATACTACAGCACGACCTTATTAACCCTTTAAAACTTGAGCAAATCTGTTTGATTTCTTTCCAAAACACGAGAAGAAAGCAATGACAGAAGAAATGACCCGAACATTAGCAGGAAATTAGTAAAAAAATAAAAAATAGAAAATAGAAGAAAAGTAATAAATTAAAAACAAAACAAAAAATGACATGGAAAAAAAGTACTTAAAATGATACTAATTCTGCAACATAATTTTAAATACGTAATTAAGATGGTTAACAACAACAACAACAACAATAATAATAATAATAATAATAATAATTAGCTTTTGACCCTTGGGCAAATTGGGGTGTCCTTCAAAGACATTGGAGAAAAAAATGGGTAAGAAGTGGTTCACAAAATTGTAATAAATAAGCAGATTTAGACTATTGTTTCCACTGTTTTTTATGTTCCGTTCAAATTCTACATATATATCACATGATGTCATACTTGTGAGCTCACTTTGCCACTTTTACATTAGAGTGTTAAACATAGTTGCACAATGCCCAATGTTGACACTTAAAAATACTAAATAAGCATATAACTCATAAGTTTATATTTTAAAGTATTTTTAGATTCTAGTGATAAACATTTTAGCATAATGCTTTTTTTTTTTTTTTTTTTTTTTTTTTTACATTTTTAGATGCTTATCATTTCATTTTTACTTAATATGCCGACCTCTTTAAATCATTTTCACTGTAATGTGACTGTGAGGAATTCCGTTTTCCCTCTAGGCTTGATTAAGTATTTTTGACACTTATTTTGATTATACAGCTTATCAGATTTGATTTGATGTCTTTCAAATAAATTCAGATATCATTTAAAGTTGTTGCTGATCTACACATGTTTGGCCTATTTAAAAGTTGTTGCTATTCTTTAATCATGAAAAATGACAAGATCGACATTGTTAGTGTCTTATGTAAAGGTGAGCTATGATTAATGCCACACCTACAGAGTGATCATTGTCACCATTTTGGCCCTGATCAAAAACATGACACCAAAGCATTCCTTCTCTGTGATCGAGGCAGGCAGAACTCTCCATGTGTTGTTCGTTGGCTCCCTCTAGTGGCGAAATACACTCACTAAAATTTAGCCTTTTATAAGCAGAAAAGAGAAAGATATGCATGCAGAAACCCAATTTCTCTTAAATTATTGGGGGGAAAATCCACTTTTATCTCATTGATATTACTTTTGTTCTGAGATCAAAACATCCCTGAGCAGAATATTATCTGTACTTGTCATATCTCATTACTCGGTTTGAAACTGGTTACAGATGTACTTTGTCAGGTTGTAGAAAGACTCATGTTCCTCAGGCATATTCTTTCAAACAAATGCTATCAGCTAATACTTTAAAGGCCATGAAAATGCAAAGAGACATTTTGCATTAGTTATCTAGGGACAATAATCTCACAGCTTTCATCAGAGCAGCAGGTGAGTCAACTGGAGTGATGTATTTTGGCCTGATTCTCTCTGACAAATGCAGCAGTATGATTCTTTTATCTCTCTGGTTCAACAGGTTAGGGAGTATATTGCAGTCACTCACACTCACACATATGTGCATGCATGCACGCACGCACGCACGCACACACACACACACACACACACACACACACACACACACACACACACACCACATTAACCTGCTCTTTGACAGAAATGGAAATACCTTGAGGACTAAATGCAAAGTTTTAAAGGCTTTCCAAAATGTTTTTGGTTTTAACTGACAAAGACAAAAAACAGGTTTGGACAGCAGCATGTCATTGACGTCCCAAGAGCCGTTGAATGTGCTGCAGCTTCTGTCAAAGATCCAACACATCACTGCAAAACCTGGACCCAAGAAAAAAATGATAAAGCAGGATTAGATGCACACAGTGTCTCTATCAAATATACACAGTTTTTCTTCCTGTGAATAACTTTATTGTGTATTGGACAAATAAAATAGATACATACAATTATATTTACAACACATAACTAATTCTAGAGGTGGGACCAAATCATAGTTTGCAATTCATGAGTAAGTCTCAAGTCTTTGCATTCAAGTCCCAAATCAAGACCCAAGTCTTAAAGGTTGAGTTCCAAGTCCTAAACAAGTCATAATATCCTCTTCAACAAATGTAATTTTCAACTTTTCCCAATGGCCCCAGTAACTTGAACTTCATGGTTCTCTTCTTCAATTTCATTGAAGTGTCAGCCTCAATGAACAACATTACTGTTAGTTTAATCAGGGATAGGGTCAGTATTCATGCACATGTTTTAAATAACAGACTTTTTTAAAAAATATTTAGGACTGGTGGAAGGTATCACATATTTTCAAGTCAAAGTTTCCAGTCCAGGTGAAAGCAGGAGTCACAGAAGTCCAAGTCAAGTTGCAAGTCTTTTTTGTTTTGTCAAGTTGAGCCTATTTTCAGCAGTTTCACACCTTTTCCTAATTTACATAGGACAAAACACGTCACAAATGACATAGTATATCTAATTGATATGACAACAGACAAATTTTATTTATATTTTTCTGGTATTACATTATGTTTAACATTGTAACATGTACACTGTATGTTTGTACCTTGGCTTGTATCATGTTCTCTATCTTTGTTTGCACATCATCTTTATTTGTTTACTCTTTTGTTTTGCACCTGGACCTGAGAAACACAATTTAAATTCTATATGTACTGCACTGTGACGAGTGACAAAAAAAGTCTCAGGTGTCTCCTTTTTTTCACATTTTTCTTGCCTGCTTTTAAAACACATGGTCAGTTTCTAGATAGGTGATTTGTACTCTTTGCAGAAATACTACTATAGTTGGACATTGTTTTTATTTGTTTGTTTAATTGAAAGCCCACTACACCTGGACAATTCACCTGAGCAAACTCATCCTTTTGATGTCACAGAGGCACTGCAGGCGTCACCACAGGGACCTTTAGAAGGAGGATGAAAAGTAATTCGATCCCACAGCCACATTACACCTATAAAACAATTTTCTCTGCATGCTGCCTTTAAGTTGGAAATTAGCCATCCTTTGACACACCTGGCTGGAGTAATTTCCTGAATGAGTTAGCCACTGTTTCCTACCTCATGGTCCGCCCTGCCAAATTACACATTTTTATCTGTAAGCTCATAAGACCTTTGTTTTAGCAGCAACAAGCTACACAAACACATGAGTAATTACATCTTTTTGATGATGAAACTGCAGTTGTGCCAAGAGCAGAAACAGAAACAAAACAGGTTAATTTACACCCTAAGCTTATTTATTTTATATAATACATGATGCTGATATTTTTAAAAACTTTTAGTACGGGAGTGTTTGTTATTTATGAGGGATTGGTACAAAAAGGGGGAGGCATGTCAAATATCTTTTTAAGCACTAGGGAGGGGTTAATGGTTTTTATTTTGGTTTTGGGGAGGGGTGTGCAAATTTAGATGATTGTATTTATTTTGTGTCTATTTTACCACCTATGTGGTAAAAAATGCAAAATTTATCATAGCCAGAAACTGTAAAAATGGAAGTTATTGTTGGGTTACCACATTTATTATCATTTCTGTCTTTGGACACATCATGTGCAATGAATGCTTTCATTAGGGGGATTTTTTTTAAAAAAAACAAACACTTTACTAGTAATAACTTTAACTAGTAATAAACACATCTATGGCAACCTAGAATATTAGTTTATAGTCTGAAGCTGTTATAGCCATTGGTTAGTCCATTTCCAAAAGCTGTATATCAGTCATCCAACAGAGTTATATTTCAGCCAAAACATGCCCTGGAATGCAGTAACCTGTGCCCAGTGCTTTAGACATATTTTTACAGAGTTGCTTGTTCAGTAACTAAAAATAGCACCTCCATGTTTTCATACTTCCACTCAAGTAAAGACCTAAATTGAAATAAACTGTGAAAAGGCACTGTTTGCCCCTGACTTATGTGGCTCTTTTGAAGATAAGACTTCATAGATATGTGTTTTTGTCTTGCTTGCCTTGAACTGGATTTGAACTCTGCTACTCTGCAGTTTGTAGTGTGTAAAGGGCAGATTTGTTTGGCTGGAAGTTTTATAGGCCCTGTTTTCAAATCTCTTTGTAAATATACCGTGTTCTGATTGAGAAAGATTGTCAATATATGAAAAGAATATTATTTGTTTGGCGCCAATAAATGTCTTCAAAGGAGTAGCATCGCTCAAGGGGTTTTGTGTGTGAGTGCTAAGTGTTTTATATGCTATGCAGTCAAACATTATAAACTGAGTTTAAACAAATACAGAAATCCTTAGGCTACTCCTGCCATTCATTTACCTTTACAATAACAAAACATCTGCCCTTACAGTTTATGACCCTCAGTGAGCCTCGTCCACACTTCAGGGAATGTTGCCATTGGCTGTTGACACTTCTTTGCCAATCATTTCCTACTTACACCAAACAAACAGATGTACTCACCTTTCTTCCTTTTCCTTAAAATAAACTCAGAGGGTCAACTTTGGTATTGGGCATTTGAATACTATAATAGCAACTGATATAACTTCCACACTGTTTGATTAACAATCAATCATAGGTCATGACTGAATGTCAAACCTAATTTTACAAAGACCAAACAGGACCCATGTATCTGAGATAGATGTAGTATGGCAAAAATTGCAACAATTTCCCCTGATATGTTACTAAGAAAAAGTATGAAGTTTTCCTAAATAGAAATACTTTAGTATAGAGGAGACTTTTTTTTCCTTTTTACCTCTGGCCTGGAGTCCCCTTGCTCTGGTTACACAACAGCAAGATAAAGTTGGTTATGCCATGTGGTGTCAGCTGAGGGATTTTTCCAGCTGAAAAATAAAGTCTTGCAGAGAATCTTCTGGGCTAAATCTCTGCTAACAAAACCTGTTAGTGTAGTCTTAGCAACTGTTATGACTGCCTAACATTGAAAAGCTCTTAAAAGTGCATCTTTATAGTTGTTCAAAAACAGAAAACTGCTGCTCCATTTGTGGGCAAATCAAGCTGTTGAAGATTGGGTGAGTTTAAGCCACACTGCCTGACAGAAATTACATTTAATGCATCTTACATTAAAAGCAACCAGGGTCTCCAAATGTCTATATTTTTTAATTGAATAAATGATGTGATTACAGTGCTATAAACATGAGGTTTGAGGATAGAAAGGGGAAAAAAACATTTCTAAAGGGTTTTATATTATGTAACTAACTTATGGATTGCCTGGTTGTGGAAAACTGCCTGTGTCTGTCTTATGTTTGCCATTTGTGTACATAATCATGTTTGCTGTATGTTTTGAACAGTGTTTCTTTGTGCTAACTAAAATGTGAAATGCATGTTAAAAAAATGTGTTACTTGTGTTATGTTTAATTATTGTTTTCAGAGGTGTTGAATTGTGTGGACTTAATTGTTCAATGTAGTAATGTGCTTTAGGGAACAGCTAATGGAGATCCAAACAAATAAACAACTGAATCTCCTGAAAAAAAATGGGGTTGTTAAAATCCTAATTATGAGATTTTATCATAATCATCATCATCATCATCATCATCATTATTATTATCATTGTTGTTGCTGCTGCTGTTGTTGTTAATAATAGTAGTAGTAGTAGTAATAATAATAATAATAATACATTTATTTATCTCTGCTAATGACAACAGAGACGTCGTCAAAGCGGAAGTGACGACATACAAATTTACCCCAAACATTTTAGCGTGTTTTTGAGAACATGGTTTCACATTAGCTCATTCAACAGCTTCCAGAGGTAAAGTAACCTGCATATAACCTATTGCTACTATGGGATTTTAAAACTTTAACTGACTCATCAACTGTTATAAACAAAGCGTCTAAACAGATGATCGTCAGCTAAACCCGCCAGATCGGTCATACTGTGAAAGTAACGAAAGTAAGAAAAGTATTAAAAGCCACACTTCCGAGTTGGAGATTTTTATTTCAAAATAAAATTATTCTCGTGTCAGGCTACATGGCATCTTTTATTATGAAGATAATAAACCGGATGCGGTATTGCTGCTGCTGTTAGCTTGATACCAAATACACTCCATGCCCATGTGTGTCTGGAGTGTAGCCTGCATAGTCTGTGGTCTGGCGCGGTCTGTGTGTTTGTCGCTTGACTAGAGGCAGTCTCCAGGCGGAGTGTGACACTTTTTACAGCGAAATTGTTTTTTCTTCCCACTAACAAGAATGGATTTCAAGCGTTCGTACCGATGTAGCGCTAGCAGCTACTGAACTCATCCGGACCTCAGTCAGTAATCCCATAAATTCAACTGGTAAGCAATGTTAGCTTAATTGAACCGAAACACTATTAGCTAACGTAAGGACAATATCTAACGCATAAAAGGTGAAATGCTGTCTCGACTACGGGTGGTTTTAGTCGGTTAATTGTTAACAAGCTTGTCTCTTAACTTAGCCTTGTTAGCAAGGTCAAATAGCCTGCTAACGTTACATGTAGTTAGCTAACACAGTTAGCCTTCGCACTCATCGGAGTGCATCCGTCGCTAACGTTACTGTGATTTGCAACAGCAGAAAGTCATTTTTAAAAAAACCATACGGTGGTTATGTCAGAGGGTAGTCGTCATTGTTGACACCTGACAGTCTTGCTGCACTCATTTTTGTTGAAATGGTTCAGGTAGGCGGTACTAGAGAAGAAGTCCGGGCAAACTAACGTTACATATCTCATATGAATCCACATAACTGTACAGAGCCGTGCTGGGCGGTGTTTAGGAGCCAGCCGCCGAAACTACAGGACGTGATTTTCAGGTTATTCTGTCCTTCCTATAGTCTTAGTAACGCTCATTTCCTCCGACCACCTCAGGATGCTGACAGTCACTTGGGTGGGGCTGACGCAGATGACAGTACACCGGAGCAGAGCCCAGGGATAAACCCACCGCACAGGATCAGTTTAAATCACCGAGGGCGGTTGGCGGGTAAAGTCATGACCAAGCCCGAGTCGAAGAAAAGCGGTGTGGCAGCGATCAACGCTACCGGCAAGTGCGCCACATCCGCTGCCCAGCAGATCAAGAACGGCTCCGTCGAGCCGGGCTGTCCGGACCAGAGTACGCATATCAAAGCTACTGTGATGAAGCAGACTTCCAGGGAGAGCATCCATCGGAAAAACACGGAGTGTGAAGTCTATGACGACGGGACCAACACCTTTTTCTGGTGAGAGCTTTCTAGCAATGTCAACAATTCAAATGCCAAATACTGAACGCTGCAGCATCTGAGGTGACAGTGTTGTCGATCAGTTACTGCAAGATAATTCTTTAAAAAAAATCACAGTCCCTGCAGAAAAAGACATGACAGCAAGGCTCTGTAGCTTTCAAGGTGAACTGAAAGACAGGCCTAAGTGACCTCCATTAGTCACAACAAATACTGTGACCTTGTGCCAAATATTCAGATGCACTGTGATTGAAAAAGTCTGAGATCAAGCTGAAATGTGATGTGGTTGAATTGTTCAAATGCAAAGAATCACCGAGGTGCACAGTATGTCTGTTATGAAGGTGTTCTGCTGCCAGGCTGATTTAGAAGCTTACATTGCACATCCGAGAACAGAGCTTGTTGTTGACGCGCAAATAGCCAGTAACCCAGCCTGCACCTTCAGCAGTGAGAGGTCCACGGCAGAAGATATTCTGTCCATGCAGTAAACTGGAGGAGTGAGTTCTGCATGCAACCACTGACACAAATGTACACACACACACACGCACAGAGAGAGGCGGAGGATGTTGACATGTGCAGGATGCAGGTGTTGTGATGTGTGGACTTGAAGCTAGTCTGGAAAAGTGACATTCTGTTTTGCAGCCTTCTTTAATGTATCACTGCCATATCTACTCAACCTGTCGCTCCAGGAATATTTAAGCCCTCTTAGGTCTATGTGTGTGTGCCATCACTGCTTTGTGTGTAAAGCAAGGGGCCGGAAGAATCTGCTATGCTATCCAATATCTTTGACCGGTCCTCCCAGAGAGAAAGCTTAATGAGAATTTCTCATTACTGTGTTACGGCTTTGACATCCAGGTTACCTGTTATTATGGTAATGGAGGCAATAATGTGAACCAAGACGCTAAGATACTTTGTCTATTACTGTTATTAAAGTAGACTATCAACCCTGCAGTATGTAGAGGAGTTTCTAATACATGGCTTCCCTATTTATATATTAGACTAAAGACTAGAAAAACAGCTTAGTTTATGCAGTATGATACTACAGCACTGCAAACTGCAGCATCCAAAATGACCATATAGTTCAATCAACACTATATACACTCTATAAAACAATTCAACTCATACTAAATATCATAAACTTTTAGGGTTTGATGTTGTGTTGTATTAAACTGCATTTGTTTTAGCTTGGTGTACCTTATTAAGTGGCAACTACAATATGATAGATGCAATATAAAGATATAGTATTAAAACATTATAACCTTGGCTAACCAGCGCTGGTTAATACTTCTGGTGATATATGTGATTACTGGTAAGGACTTTGGCCTTAACAGTGGTGTTCAGCACTTCCAATTCAATGTCTATCATCAGAGTCCTTCCTTCCTGTTATTAAAAATGTACATTCAGCAGTTACTATTTTTCAGAACTGTTACATTGTGATTGAAAATTTTTCGGAGCTAACTGTGATCAATCAACTATCAAATTAATTTGCAATTAATTTTATGGTTTACAACTAATCCATTAATCATTGCAGCTTTAGAGCCAGTATCTTACTGTCTCGTGCTCTTTGTTGTTAATTGATAACTAAAATTTAAATCTGTTCAAAGGCAAGTAAGAATTGACTCAAGGCAAGTAGATTTCTGACCCATTTGCCCGACTGTGCAATTGAAAGATTCATTAATGTTTAACCCTGACATTGATTGTGTTGTGGGAGTCTGTCTCCTAAGCATTGCACCAAAGAACTCTTTGTTGATTGTAACAGCTTCCTCTGGTTGTTAAGGAGGGTAACCATGGGGCATGCAACCTGCCTTATTAGCACTCAGTGAAGGTTGGGGTTAAGTGTTTTTTTTCCTGAGAAAAGAGGAATAGCTCGGTAAGACCCTTATATAGAAGTCCGGCTTGATGAAACAAAATTTTGTGCTGGCACACCATTTTTGATTTTTCCCTAAATAGCATGGCTGCCCACACATTTCAGAGGCTTCTGAGAATGATATGTGAATTTTGACTGCAGACAGTGTCTTGGAAAAAATGTGGGGTTGTTTTGTTTTAAGAAAAGAACTCTTCAGTTATTAGGTTATTATCGGTAGTCATTAGATTAGTAACACCCCCTGAAAGAAAATTGAGATCTTAACAGCATATAACAACTGTCAGAAGATAAGTGAACCTGTGATTTATAACAAACGGAGGTCTTGGAAATCAGAGGCTGCTGTGGTCAAACACATAAAACAGACAGTTGAGCTTGTTGCATTACTCAAGTCACATTTTAAGCTCAGCAAGTCACAAATTATTCGTCAAGTCTATCTCAACCCTGCAGTCAGCCTCAGGACAACTTTAGGCTATTTTTGCGTGCTCTGATTGATATTCTGACTTTTCTTCAATCTGCAGCTTGTTTTATCTGGATGTTCAACCTCTGTCTTAGTGGTAAATGTTGCTCTAAGCTTAGTCTGCCTCTCAGTTACACGAGGCTGGTATTTCCGTTGTGTCTTTTTACTCTCCGTGGAGTTGTGGTTGTGTGGTTGTTAGGCAAGAGAGAAGCAGGCCCTTCCCTTGTGTCTCCTGCCAAACAGGTTGGATAAGGAGGTGGAACAGGGAGAAAATGCTAATGACACCTGGCATGCCGTCTCCGTGACTCAGACTCTGAGCCACAGGGTTGGCAGAGGGGGTGACGTTATGCAGTTTGACTGATGACAGCAGAAATCTCATACAAAAATAGCTCTTTAAAAAAACAAAACAAAACATTGCTATATTATTCACTCTGAAATAATAAGACTGGTGTGGGTTTTATAATTTTATTCAACTCTCCAGAAGAGACCACTGTGTGTGTAACTGCAGTCTTATGCTCTTGCCTCTGTGCCATTGACCTCGATTGCTGTCCCCAAAGTATTAAAACCACATTTAAAAAAAACCACATTGTTGTGTGGGGTGACATTTTCCTTAATGACAGTAAACATGAACAGTGTATTATGAAACAGCTCCATGAGTGCATTATCAACTCTCCAGAGAGGCAAATGTCACCAAGCATGCTCGGGGACGTGGTTTCATGATTATGCATTGCTTTGCTAGTGTGATGAGCTCTGAGAGAAACAAACTACACTGTGTCAATTGTAAAAACCCCTTGCCCCCCTGATGAATGGAAGTCCAATATTCAGAATCCTTTTAGTGCTGGTTTAGAATCTTAACCAGAGCCTGACCAAAAAAGCATCACTGACACTGTCAGCTGATTTGAGTTTATTATTTTATTGCAGGTTAGGGCTGGGCAATATTTTGATAAAATAATATGAGACGAGATAATATATAGAACATATCTTTGGATTTTCCAATGTGATCTCAATTATTAGTGTCAGGGCCAATCAAAGCATTTTTTAATTGATCGGGACTGACTATATTAAGCTTATGAAAGCCTGATCCAATCCTTTGTTTCACGTAAATTGTCACACAGGTACTTTTTTACTAGTGAAGGTTTTTTCCACAGCAACATGGAGTAAAACCATTGTTAACACTACAACCCCCCAAAACACCCCTCTGATTGATTCTTGTTACTCAGATTGGGATCAGGGGCAAAAAAAAAAAAACTTTAGTAGAACATCCCTAGTAATATCATGAGTGTAGTCCCCCCCCCACTGATTTTGAAAGCTTCATAACAGTGAAATGATGTTATTTACTTAACTTACTAGATTGTTCTAGCTGTTCTGTTACTTACCTTTACCCACTTATTCCTTATATTCACATTACTGATGATTATTTATCAAATATCTCATTTTGTAAAATATTTTGTGAAAGCATCAGTAGTCAACCCTACAATATCCTTGCAACATCAATATTGAGGTAACAGTTAGCCCTGTCCCTGTGTGTACGCATTTGGGTGGACTCTCACAGACTCCCCTGAACCTGCAACATGTTGCTGAAATGCAAGTGAAATTGCTTTGTAATTGACTTTACCTAAAGCGACAGTGCTTGCATGCAATTTTGCACATTGTCTTGTCATTAGGTTAACTGACACTGCTGGCTGCAGTATGTTCAGCATGTTCCTCACAGTGAGATTTCTAGTTTACTTTAAAGTCACATGCTCAAAATGTTGTTTGGTGTCTGTGTTTTAACAAACATCCATGGGGAGTTTTCAACAGCTTTTGTACCCTGAGCAAACATAGAATAGGCAATAGGTCAATCGTTTGAAAGTGCTTTGGTCGGCCCTGATCCTGACATCATAGACTACCTTTGGACAGCACAGGAAAAAATAAATATTTGCTGATTTCAATGGCCTTCTGATCGAACTGATCATCCAAAGTATAGTAGTAAACCTTGAACTGACTTTGCCATTGCACCAACCTTAGACAGACTCTCTCCCTATAGATAATCTTGCGATTATGTCCTTGTCATTTTTCCAAAGTTCATCCAAGTGCTTAATCCTTTGCCCTCTTGCTCACTTTTCCCCTTGAGTTAAGATAGCATAGATGTATATCTGAGCGTGTAACTTTCATGCAATATAGGCTGAGGTTTGTTCCCTGGTGATTTGGGAGATACGAGCCTATGACCAACATTGCCACCTTTAAACTTAAGTTTAACTTGTTTATCAAAGTATGCAAATGTTAGAAATTTAACAGTCCTGATACACCCTGCTGAGGTTTTTACAGTTCAGTCAGGCAGTCCTCCAGAAAATTCATGCAAAATCTATTTTTGACTTCTGACGCTCCATTTAAGTGAAAGAAAATGAACTTATTTACTGTTTTGCACAACCTCTTTGTATCTATTTTCAGCTGATGTAACCCAGTTTCTCAACAGAAATCAGTTTGGACTGATTTGTTTCATCTCATCTCCACTCCCTTAATTTTATTCACTTCTGATTATTAAATAGCGAAATGCAGGAAGCTTTGTTAAGACGCTTTGTTTAGTAATCATCATGTGTTCTCTGCTCAGACTGCAGTGCTTTCATATTGCTCGGCATTGTTCTCTGATGACCTCTGATATCTATCAGCTGACTGTTTTCTCTCCTCCAGTGGCTTGTATTGAATTTTCCTCTTTACTAATGTTATTAATAACCCTCTCTCTCTGTCCCCTTTCTCCCTCTTTCCTGCAGGCGAGCCCATACTGTGACCGTGCTGTTCATTCTGACCTGTGCTCTGGTCTACGTTACGCTGTTGGAAGAGACCCCTCAGGACACAGCCTACAACACGAAGAGGTCAGTAGACTACACACGTCATTTCCTCAGTGTCCTCAAAGCCAAAATTCTGCAGGAACTAGGAGGCTGTCCAAATAAAACCCACTTAATCCACTGAGACCTTTTGATTAGACTAAAGTTTGAAAGTCCTTTAGCAGCAGTTTATCTTGACAGAAAACTTGTTGTGTTAGTGAACAGCACCACTAATCATTTCAAGTTTTTTTTAAATTTTTGCTTTTGAATGTTCAGTCATCCTTGGTTTAGATTTTGATTTGTTTTCCTGCTCCTTATAACCAGACACTTGTGTCTTCATGTAATATTTTGTGAGTGCAGTTTCAAAGAATTTGCCCCTGTGTGTGAAATTCAAGGGAAAAGATAATAATGTCAGTCTTTTGTGGGTCATGTCACATTGCCATTCAAAGTCAGATGAACAGGTCACATAACAAAACCACCCAATGAGCACCACAGTTTTAATCTCACATTTAACACCGTTTGGCATGAAGCCACACAGCCACAGCAACATGGGTGAGGTGCAGAATTCATCGTTTCAAACTGAGTCACTGTCTTCTTTGGTAACATTCACCTTGAACCCAGCTTGCTGTTTCAAGACCAGGTGTAGGTTTTCATGGAAAAATCAAACCCTGATGACCATACAAGGAGAAGCATGAATGTCAGATCACCATTTGTTTAGTAAAACATTTGAAGAGTAGCTGTTTTGCTTCACTCTTTCAACACATAGAAAATATGGGATCCAGTATATTACATTTGCAAATACCCAATAGTACTAAAAAGTGATACAATGAAGTTGGTTGTGTTGGAAACTTGTTGGCGACTGTACTGACTAGTCAATGCTTCCTTAAACAGGGTGTGGAAAATAAAAGGCAAGACAGCAGAAGTCAAGTAAATTTATTTATTTATCTCAATAGGTTGAGAAATGTGCTATCTGTCTCCTTCTAATAAACCAATAGCTAAGTAACTATTCTGACCATGTTTGTCGCCACTGTCATAAAGATTTGCCAATGTTATTGATCAACATCTGCTCACATCCACTGGGATGATGCCATTAAAAAAAAAAAGTATAGTTCAGTGGTATAAACATATCATGAGCTTTGACTGATGGGTCAAAAAGTAACAAACAAGTGTCCTTAGTATGTTATTAATAACTTAGTATGGATGCTGCTCAGAGGTTGAGCGAGTTTTCCTCTCAGAAGATTGGATGTTCGATCCCCGGCTCCTCCTGTCAACACGTCGAAGGGGTTGAACTGAAATGTGACGAAATCTGTGTCTGCTGATTACAGCATTATTTGATTTAATTGATCACGGTCATGGCTTTGTGGTTAGCACTGTTGCCTCACAGCAAGAGGGTCCCTGGTTCAAATCCCAGTTGGAACGGGGTTCGGTCCGGGCGGAGTTTGCATGTTCTCCCCGTGTCTGTGTGGGTTCTCTCCAGCTTCCTCCCATAGTCCAAAGACATGCAGCTCAGGTTAATTGGTGACTGTGAGTGTGTATGGTTGTTTGTCTATATGTGTCGGCCCAGGGTGTACCCCGCCTTCCGCCCAATGACAGCTGGGATTGGCTCCAGCCCCCCCACGACCCCTACGAGGACAAGCTGTACAGAAAATGACTGACTGACTGATCACGGTCACAAATGTGCCTGGATGTTAGAGTGGTCTGACATCACTTTATTGTAAAACACCATAAAAGTACATTTGATTGTTACTAGTTTTGGCTTGTTATACTAAGCTCCCGTTTTCAAATGTGATGTCCTTCCACTGCCTCTTTTCAGTGTGGTATAGATAGATTTATACCTGACCTGGATTTGCTTATTTGTCCTGAGTTTTATTTCATCATGTTGTTCAGGAGTTGACAACAGATTTACACTAGTCTGATAACAGCCATCTGAGCTTTGATACAGGAGAAGGCACGCTTTGTTTAATGGCTCATGTGAACTGGAAGTGTGGAGAAAAAACAACTCCGATAAAGAAGCGCTTTCATTTTTTGTAAGTTAAATTTGCTTGTAGAAATAGTGAGTTGTTTAATTTGAACAGCACGAGGCAGGCCAAGCACAAGAAGGCTGCATGAATGATGTGTGTGTTTGTGACAGAGAGTGAGTGATCGTAGGTTGTTTGTGTGTATGTTGGTGCTTGTGAGGGATTGTAGGACGGTTCTTAACAGGATTTGCTGCAGTCAGCACAGTCTGGCTCGTCAGGATAAAGGCCCGAGAGCTTCTTCTCAGCAGAGGAGTATACTCTCACACGCAGTCCAGATCTCACTAATGTACTCATTCACACACAGTTGGATACACTCATCCTCTCACACTAGTTCGCAAACACTTAGCCTCACTTTGACACATGATTGTAATCACATGAACTCACTTTCCTACCTACACACAATCACTTAATCACACACACTCATGCACCCACCCTTGTTGGCACGCACAAGCGGAAAATCCTTGTTCATTTGTAAGTTCAGAACAGTGTCCTCACCAGGTTTCCCAGTTTTTAATCCCAGCAGAGCAGGGATTAAAGGCAACTTGACCTGATAGCAGCAAATTCAGATTGGCCTCATCTCTTAGTAAACACAGAGGGAATTGTAAAAGGGAGTAATTGTTAATGGTCAGCTGAGACAGGTCACCAAATCACATTATGCCCCATTACGTTCCCCTTCCTGCCCATTGCTTTGTTTAGGCCACTGTTATCACAGATTTTTTAAAAGAGTTTGGAATTGTTTTCTGTCCACAGAAAAAAACGCGTATTACTTATATATATATTATATATATATATATATATATATATATATATATATAGTAGAAAAGCTGCTATTGGCATCTCTCCTGCATGCAGCACTGTAGTGTGTTTCACTTTTTGAGTGCTTTTGCCAGAAAATCTTTGTTGAAAATGTAGTAATTCCTTTAAATCATATGTTATAATCTACAAAAACTTTATAACTAAATTTAGTCCACTTTGAACAGACAGCTGGCTGTCTTTTTGTGGCTGTGGTGTTATCAGCTGCTCCCACTATAAACGGACACTTCTGGGGAAAAAAAGCAGAGTAAAAGCCACAAGTCTCTTAAAGCACTGTTATTATTGAATCCTCGATCCTTGTGTTTTGCATTCATATACTGAGTGGCTTGCCAACAAAGGACTGAGAAGCTCTTGCTAGCTTTATACTTAGTTTCCTGGCTGAAATGACACTCTTACAGTATTGCACATATCTGAATCTTTCTTCTGATTACAGGGCAAGGCATCATGGAGTGTAATGTTTTCAAATATTGAACTAGCACATAATTTCAGCTGGTTTTAATCAAGACGCAACCTCCAAGTCTGAAAAATGATGGCAACATGGAAGTGCCAAAAACTTTAGTTCATCAAATGGCAACTTGAGGCTGGCTCCAAAACAGAGTTAAACCTTATAAACTCCCATGTTTAAATTTCCAACTTTACAGCAGAAATTAATATAACAGCCTGGTACCAAAAAGGTTTTAGTCTCTTCAGCTAATTTTAAGATCCTCGCCAACTGTATAGGGGTGACTTGTTATAAAACTCGCCCATTTACATTTTATTATGGCCCAAAGTTATGCAAAATTAGGGCCTGCGGGGCTTGAGTGACAGGCTGTCTGCCAATAGTGTCCTTGGTTGCTTAGATCCAGCCCTCTCTCCTCCACAGCTTCATGCTCTCATCCAACTATGGTCGCTTTTGGCTCCAAAAAAACCAAAAAAAAACAAAGTGGCAACGTTCGTAATACCAAAGTCCACAAATCAGTGGGTGATGTCATAATAGCTATGTCCATTATTTATACACTCTGTGGGTTTTTAATTAGCTGCTCTAGTACACAGCACTGTCCCATCCAAACTGGAGTTTGGACAGAAGTGATAGTTTAATCTACATTTTTTTTCATAATTCAGTTTCACCAATTTTAGGATATTGATTGTTGATTGTTTTGAAACTGAAAAACTGAAACTGAAAAAAAAGACATTCACACAGACTACCTCCATCTGTTTGAAGAGGTTAAATCAAGCACCTCTGCTTTCACTCACTGTAAATCATAAAACATAGTGGACTTAGCTACCATGACATCACCTATTGTTTTGTAGACTCCTGTTTTGAAGCCTTTAGTTTGGCAGTCACCATCTTGATTATTTGGAACAAAAAGGGACCACACTTGTGTGAGAGGCTGATGCTGTAGATGAGCAAGGGGTGGATCAGGCTGCGGAGCCAAGGTAACTACCGTCCGACAGCCTGTCACTCAAAGTGGCCCACCCTGTATTATTTGTGACTTTAAGCATTAATAAATATGTAATGAATAGCCAAATTAGCTTTAGAGACCAAAACCTTTTTCTGTACCAGGCTGTAAACATGTTTATTTCTGCTGTTAAGTGTTTGCTGCTTGCTGTGAATATGTAAAGTTCCACTGCAGTAGTGGTCTTATTACTTGAGAGCTCAACACATAAATCAGCTGCTGGATTCATGTACTTTTCTCTGTTTTTAACTGTGGTCCACTAGGGGGATTGTGGCGAGCATCCTGGTGTTCCTCTGTTTTGGAGTGACACAAGCGAAAGATGGACCCTTCACCAGACCACATCCAGGTAAGAATTGCACTTTAAGGGAACATTTCATTTTCTTCAAGCCGTGTATCTTAGGCAAAGCACCACTGTCTTTTTTATTTTTTGAAAGCCACAGAGTATGAGCATATATCTGGTGCAAAGAAGGCAAAATTTCAAAGGATTTGATTAGGTCAAGCTTTTGCAGAGCTGTTTTATTCCATTCTGAACTATACACAAGATTAGGGCTGGGTAATATGACTTTAAAATAATGTCAGAATGTTTTTAGGCTATATCAGGATACATATCTCGATATTTTGAAATCTCCTCTAAACCACAGTAAACTACCAAAATACAAAATTATTAAATGTACAACAGTGACAAATAACATAGCTACTGCCACAAAATAAAGTTACATATACTGTTGTAATAAAGTTTAATAAAATACTGTTATAATGATAATTTAAGTATAAAGTAGTACTGTAAAGTACTGTTACATTAGAGTTAAATAAAGTATTTTTAGTAATAAGTTTTTATTTTTATAACTAAACAAATCAAAGCGGAACCCATGGTGATTTTATTTTGAAGGACCTGGCTCATGTCAGGCTGAAAGTGAGAGGGTTTTTGCTGTGGACTTTTGGTCAATATTAGGTCAGCAGCATTAGCAGAAAGTTAAACTGTAACCGCAGCGTGAAAATTCCTCTAATGCCGGCTGGAAACAAACAAATGTGCTAACAGGACAGTTCAAATATTGCAAAGATTTCTAAGTCACACAGGTGCTCCGTGGTCGCAAAATGTGAATAAATAGTCACGATCGGAGCTCTGCAGATAGAAAAATACAAAAACTTACCTGCTCGCACTACCCCCACTACCACTCATTACGTAAGACTGTTACTGCAAAGCTGGAAACAAACTAACAGCTCTCCAGTTCATATATTAATAGTATTTGCAAGTCATAGTGGTGCTCCACGGTCGCAAAATGTGACTAAATAGTCAGGGTCTAGAGCTCTGCAAAAGCCCTGCTTTTTGTGTGTGTGTCTGTTAGAGGCAGAGAGCCATAGGAAGAGAGGAAAAAACAAAACACCGAAGCGAGGCTCATGACTGTGACAAGAAACAAAAAAACAAGACAGTTTATACTCACTGTTGTGCTAGCCATTTTATACAACCCACATGAAACAAGCTGCGATGCCTTGAGTATCTTCACCTACCCGTAGTTGAGTGCCTAACTTTTCATTCCCAAACCACGTCCAAACAACAGAAGTAGCCCCTATTTTGGGTACAAGCTCCTCCTTGTTTTGATTAGGCTGGTCAATGTTCAGTATTGCTTTCCAGCTCCTCTATGTTTGTTTGTTTCGGTGCCGCGCATTGTGTAGACACTCCCTCGGCCACGTTGACAGAAGCAAAGCCTTATCAAATGATATAAACGAAATAAACAATATAGCATAATATGAAACAATCAATTTTTTCATCTTCAGACAATATATTTTGTCATATCACACAGCACTGCATAAGATATGTCATACTTGTTTGTGCTGATAGAGTATAACTTTCAAATAAGTTAAAAGTTAATAGGAATCTATGCACTTAAATGCACTTGTCCTGCGATATTAAAAATATATTTGCCATTACACTAATTGACAGGAACTTTACTGTTTATATAGCTCGCTGTTATCAAGCGAAGCCCAGGTTTGAATTAATTTTTTTTGATGGTGTATATTATGTCTCCATTCCCTACTGTGTACATTGGTAAGAGTACCTGAGAGCATTTACCAATAATAGCAGCATTTGAGAATCTCATGTTGGCCTCGAATATAAAACAAAGAAGCTCTGAGTGCTCTAAATCAATACACACAATGGCTAACTAAATTTAATTGTCAAAATTAAGGAGACATCTGGGTAAATGAAAGGGGGTGGGGCATTTTCCTGGCATGGTTTAGTTCAGAGCAAGTGGACACCAACATACAAGCTCACACTGGGTTAACATCACAAGTCTCGCCTGGCTCATAGCAGTAATATCTAAAGGACCACAGTGCTTAGTAAGCATGAATGAATATGACAGTGAAGCATGCCATTTAACAGGAGTTGTCTCAGTCCACCTCAACACGTAAACCTTTCCCACTGATCAGCGAACAGCTGTTTAGATGCAGAAAAACAGACATTCAACAACATGCATAAATGCTCTGTTCCTTATGTTTTTATTTCTGCCATACCACTACCACTTTTCATTTATTCATGACACTCTACTGAGAAAAATGTACATTAATACATCGTAACTAAACACCAGCCCTTGAAGATAGTTGGCACTATGGCATGCCCACAGTGAATTCTTGATTGTAATTGGCTGGCAGGTGTCTAGTAGCGGAATAGTGTAGCCGGACACCTCTGGTACAGGTGTTAGTTTCCAGTTCTACCTCATTGTGCTAGTATTCAAACTGTAGGTAGGGACAGTCATGGGACTTAAAGAGTGTGTGCAAGGGGGAGGGAAAGCTGTAAGCTAAACTATATGGTCCCTAAATGCAGCAGGAGCACCATGGCATTTGGATACCTCTATTAACAGTTGATATGAGTTTGCATCCTTCTGTGTTTTTTCACTACTCAAGGGTTTAAGCTTATTGTTGCTTGCTTTATTGATTGCATCAGCTATGTACTTATAGTTTTCATCAGTGGTGGTGGCAGTATATATCAAATGGCAAACCATTTTTGATGTTGCTTAGTGCATTAACTGTGACACTACCTTATAAAAAAAATGCTTTGAACAGATGTTGTTATTTAAACAATGTAGCTCTTAAAAGAAGTTTGCTATTTGGGTTTTTAACCAGGTCACCCATGCAGGAAATTCATTGCGTCTCTTACACAACATGTTTCCTACCAAGTTTAGGGGTTAAGGAAGGAAGGAAGGAAGGAAGGAAGGAAGGAAGGAAGGTAGGTAATAGGGTGTGGAGATCAGATTGAGACAGACACTGAAAGTTGTCGGTTGTTGGAGGCGTGAAGTGGCCAAGCAAGAATTTTGGCTGCTGTTATTGCATTACTCGTGCCTTCTTGCCCCCTCCTTTTGTAGATTGAAAGACAAGGGTTTATTTGTGTGTGTGTGTGTGTGTGTGTGTGCGTGTGTGCGTGCGCTCATGTGTGTTTGTGTGTGTGTTTGTGTATGTGAGTGACTGTGTCATACTCCCTGACCTGTTCAACCAGCCAAGTAGGTTCAGCTGTTGTTCACCTTGATGCAGTTTTGTTGAAACTCCACAGGTTTGTATCTTGGGGAAAGACCCAGAGGGACTTCAGGAATTACAAGCTGCTACTCCCAGCTGGGAGTGAGACAGCAAACTAAGCTCATAAACATCAATTCACAAGAAATAACAATAACAGTGGCCATTGACTTTAATCCTTTTGTGGGTCATTTTTTACAAGGTGCTGCTACAAAGGCTTAAGGCTTTTACCACATCCGCTACGGGCGAGTGTCCATTAAGCATTTTTTTTCTGTCAATGAGATACATCTTGAAATGAATCCATCTTGAAATGCATGTTTCTGTCTTTGTTGTTATAGTTTCTGTCTGGCATACAGCTCATCGGGAAAGACAGATATGGCCAGAACAAGCCTCTCCAATATTTCCTTGGTTACCAGGGGGATGAGTCCCGCCCCATTTAATATATAATCGGTTGTCTGAAAAGAAGCAACAGAGACAACACTAGCTTTTTTCTGAAATGTTCGGAGACTCTCAGCTAGAAGTGCTCAGAGGGGTCAAACAAGAGGCTCAAAGCACTCTGAAAACAGATGCTGGGTGCAGAGCTTACTCTCTAGATGGTCACATGCAGCAGCATATGCTTTCTCAGTGAAAACCGTTGAAAACATACATTTGCGCCTAGGTAAAAGCTTGAAGCTAAGCTTTATTGGAAGCCCGATTATTAGTTGCAGTCCCCCTGACAGTAGTACTAAATAATGGAGGGAAACACAATATTAAAATCATCACATCATGATATGTATTTGTACTAAAACCTGCACCAAAAGCAGCTCATTGTATTCAGTCATGTTTGTTGAAAAAGTTCTTACAAAAAGCTTCATTACCCGTTTATTCATTGTATGTTGTTCTGCATATAAAGATTATCAGTGAAAGGGCTAAATGTCCAATTAGGGCAGGAACATAAAAGTCAATATGACATAACCTTGTAAATTCATAGTGAGACATGCTGGTACTCAACACAAAATACATCATCAGTTAGATTCTATTGAGACTGTATAACATGTACTGTACATGTGTCTTTAATCTGCCCCCTTGAAATATCAGAGGAACAAAACCGAAGTGATATTAATTCCCACGCCATCCAACATGTTTTGTTTTTCAGAAGTAACTTGCTTGTACAACTTTCACCATCACTTTCTCTCTCTCTCTGTAGCTTACTGGCGGTTCTGGCTTTGTGTGACTGTTGTCTACGAGCTGTTCCTCATCTTCATCCTGTTCCAGGTTGGTGTGCTGATGATCCGGATGCCTTGTTTGACTGAAACTCTCCCATCCCAAAACAGATGTGCAGAGGGAATAATAATACCAAATACTATTCATGCAAACATAAAAAATGTTTATTACTCCACATGCTCGTCTTTCTTGGGTTTTATACTTAGTCTCCACTGGCAGAATAAGGCAGCAGGAACCTTTTTCTGACAGAACTGTCAGTTTTCTGTACATTCACATTGATCATTTGGTAAAGCTCTTGAATGTGTGTCCACAAACCAAAGCAAAGTAGCTACATCCTGGAAAACCTTGTGGTGGAGATCTAAAAGTTATCTTAAAATCAGAATTTAACACTGGCCAAATAAAGGATTTTATTCAGAGCTCTGCTTCACTCTCTGATACTTCTTCTGCTGTCATCCCCCTACATCTGCAATCCTGGAAGCCTCTCTCAGTTTAATTAAAATGACACTAAGCCAGACCCAGCTGGCAAACTGTATCTAAAATAAGACATAAACACTGTTTAAAAAGTTTATATACTTAGCCATCTTCCTCCTTGACTTGTGCAAGGAATTAAAATTGTAGCTTGGTAAAATCCTCCTCTAAAAACTGTAATATTGTGCCACAAAGATGTACAACTCACAGAAGCAAAAAAAGGAAGTTTTCTAACTAAGTAACTTGTTATGGTGAGTTCCCAGTTTCACAAAATCCATGTAAAAAGATTAAAGAGGTGTGCATTTTTGCTGTAATTGTTATTTTTAACAATTTTGTACAAACACTGTAAAAAATGATTTGCAGAGAAAACTAACATGTCTTCTATAGTTTTCTTTATAGTGCACAGGTACAGTGAAACAATCTTTTGGTAGAAATTGTAATCATGGTTGTTTAAAAACATTTCGATACTCTGAATATGTCAGTTTTCTGTAACAGTCAGTAGTGGGAAGTCAAATTCCAACACACGCCTTTCAGTCTTGATATGGCTCTGTGTCTCCATATGAGCTCCCTTTTTACAGAGAATAACAGCTGATAGTGTTTTTACTTCTCCTCTAAACCCCTGTTATCCAGACGGTGCATGATGGTCGACAGTTTATGAAGTACATTGACCCCAAGCTCGGGGTACCCCTGCCCGAGCGTGACTATGGAGGAAACTGCCTTATTTACGACCCAGGCAACACCACCGACCCCTTCCACAACATCTGGGTAAGAGTTTTTATTTATTTTATGTCACCTGTGTTTTTTCCAGTTATGGAAGGTTATATGAATCATTTGTAGTGTACAGACATGCCCATTTAAAAAAATATTTTGAATATGCAGTTCCATTCATGCTCATTGCTGACATTTGAAAATTTCCTGGCAATAAGCCTCCTTCCAAGAAGTAACATTGTTGACTTGTTGTGGCACACTTTGCCCTTAGAAATTACTAATGAGGAAATGACCCAGATCTCAAATCAAATAGGGTGCCAGCTTGAATGACTCTCTCCCTCATCCTTTAACACACTCATTCTCTGTTTTGACACAAGTTCTCCCTCCCTGTGTCTTTCTACTTTGCTTTCTCTCTCTTTTTTCTCATATACACACATGCACAAACTCACAGTTAGTGTGGCTGTGTGCTGACTGCCTCTAGAGCCTTGCGTCTGGTGCAGATTATAGCCGTCAGTAGAACCCGGCCTTCTTTTCCCCGCTGGGGAGGCAGTCTGCTTTCATCGCCAGAATGACCCAGACCCCATCTCTACTGTTGGACTGAGTCTGAGTCTCTGAAAGTGGATCAGACTCACCACAGCCTCCTCTAAATTACAGCTAACCTATGTGAATGACCTTTTTAAAATGTCAAATTATTACCACATATTTAGGAAATAGTTGAGGTTGTAGATAATCTTGGACTTCAGGGTAAAAAAAAAAACCCAAAATGTTCTAAAATAGGAGGCAGAAAGAAGTGAAAACAAATGCTTCTATGGGGTTTAACTATGCTATAAAAAACACAGTGGAAAGCTGGTTTTAGATGTATTTTATACCTGTGTGCAAGTTTTTGTCTTGTTCAGTGACCCAGTACTCACTGTGCTCATTTCTCTGGTTGGTACAAATGTGAACTAGATGTAGTTCATGTCTTGGACCATTGGAGGGTTGCAGTTAAGAGCAGGGCTGCAACTACTGATTATTTTGTCAATGAATGGTTGAATCTGTCAGAACATTTTGAAAATGTCTATTATATTGTGTGTCAGTACCAACGTTATAATGATAAATATAAATTTAGTAAGACTTTATAAAGAGAACTTGTTATATTAGCAGTGTGTTTTTTTTCTCTACAGGACAAGATGGATGGCTTTGTTCCAGCTCACTTCCTCGGATGGTATATGAAGGTATGTATGGAGTAGTGACTGAACACTACACCTGTGTGCACTAATTGATATGCTTCAACCTTATTGTTACTACCCAGTGGTGGCTTAGAGAACAGCTGTCAGCTTTTTAACTGCTCAGTTGAAACAAAATAATTTTTAGTTGCAGTATCATGAAAGCAGCTGAGCATGTGACATTACAACAAAAAAAGTAGATTTGTGGCAGTCAGTCTGGATGGCATGTTTCCTAGCCAATGATTACAAAGAAAATACATGTTTTTCTTATGTTTATGTTCCCACAAATATATGAAGACGACTATGCAAACTTGCATCTGTGCAATGTTTGTCATTAGAGAGGCGTTTTCACATTCCTCTACTGAAGGGGGCAATGTCTGCGAATTTCCCTGAAAGATAAGAATGAAACTTAACATGGGCAAGCTATCTTAGGGTATTCAGTGCAGTGCGCATCAAGTAAAGTCAAGTTAATTTTATTTATAAAGCCCATTATCACAAAACACAGTTTGCCTCAGAAGACTTTACAGCATACAACATCCCTCTGCCCTTAGGCCCTTACATCACCCAAGGAAAAACTCCCCCAAAAAACCCTGTAACGGGGGAAAAAAATTGTAGAAATCTCAGGAAGAGCGACTGAGGAGGGATAATCTTCCAGGACGGACGAAGATCAAGATGGCTAGCTTACTAGAACTGTGACTTGCTAAGGGCCTGTGTCCACATAGCATTTTTCTTCAGCAGAAAAGTGGTGGCAGGATGCTGGGGATAGCTGCATCCAGGCGCTTCTTAAAAAAGCACCCCCAGCATATTTTTTTTTCAGTGATTACTTTGTGTGATTACTTATGTTTTCTTGACACTTATGTGAGCTGGGTAGCTAATGCGCCGCTAAATTAACGCTGGTTAAATACAGATAACAGTGGTCAAATACAGTAAAAAACAAGCTTATAAAGTTACAGTGATAAAAGCACAACACTTACCAGCAACATCCAGTGTCTGCCTGCTGATTGGCTCCCACAAATGGGCTTTTCTGTTTTGTTGTGACAATAATCAAGCTAAAAGAGTGACATCAGCAGCACCACTCTGAAAAGTTCAGAGATTTTTACCTAGAGCACCTCTGAGCAGCCGCCCAAAAAAGCCAAAGTCCTCTGAAAAATGCACAGGGCACTGTGCTTTTACTCAAGGCAGCTGTATAGGCTCTCTCTTCAAACAATTGTAGAAAAAGATGCTAGTGCTAAGGAAAAAAAAAACAATGTGGACACAGGCCCTAAGATTGCAAGCACCTCAGTCTTTACCTTTAATATGATCACTATGTTAAAAAAAACTGTCATTTAAAACGTGATCAGTCTTTTCTGTCATAAATTGACAACCAGCCCTCTGTTGTATGAAAAAGACTGACAGCACCACTATGCTGTGTTGCATTTTCAGTTAGGATAAATGTTTCTTTCTGTGGTATCTTGCTGACCTCCCCCCACTCACATCCCTTTTTGTTCTCTCCTCTGCCTCAGACTCTGATGATTCGCGACTGGTGGATGTGTATGATTATCAGTGTCATGTTTGAGTTCCTGGAATACAGCCTGGAGCACCAGTTACCTAACTTCTCAGAGTGCTGGTGGGACCATGTACGTACCAATATTACGGTTCTTCTTCTAAGGGTTAACAGGTGTGCCCTCAGAATGGTGTTCAAAATAGACATACTGCAGAGAACAAACAGCATTATGACCCTGGGTGTGTTTGTCTAAATGTGTCCACATATGACTGAGATTCTTGTAAGTCACGATGAGAACAGACGTGACTTGCAGTTGTGTACAGACTTATTCAAAAGTAGTGTAACAGAAGCAGTAAACGAAAAAAAAAAACATGTTGCATGATGTTGTTTAGCAGTTGCAGACATTGAGGGTTAGGGTGCAGTGAATGAGGCTGGTAGACATTTTTTAATAAGTCTGGCAAAGTCTGCTACTCAGCCCTGTTTTCTCAGATGCTATTCAGCAGCACAGATTGGTAAACTTCTCTCTGTGTACTGACTTTCCACAAGTTTACTAAGGTCACTGTCCCTCTGAGCTACTGCTCTGCAGTGCAGTGACTGCTGAAAGCACAATCCAAAGCCTTGTCTTGCATGAAGAGTTGAGGTAGTTGTCTTGCATGAAGAGTTGAGGAAGACGTGAGCACATTCAATATTTATTTGTCCTTACTTCAAAAAAGACAACATTCCTACTAAGTTGTTTACATGTCTAATGAAAATGATTATTCTTGTTTACTTGCAGCTGTGTTTACTATGATTAACATGCTCTAACATGCCGTTTATCACATCAAAATATGGACTTCTATAACTGCTTTTGCCATTTTGTGTCTTTGCAGCAAAAAAAGATTTTTTCAAGGTTCTCCAACAGTGCTGAACATTTCCTTTACTTTTATTCCATCAAACACCTTCTTTAAAAGGCCAGTGTTGCAATAATTGTACATATCTAAAAAACTGTTTGTATGCAAGCCTTTCATGATGTTAAAATAGGTGTGTTTTTCCTCCTGACCAGAAATGTGGGCTATTGTTTTGGGCATGCATCTTCTCAAAACCTCAGTTAAGACGCTTATTCTGAATGTGCCATATATATATATATCAAGAGAATGCTTCTAAACCCCCCAAAATATCCCACTTTTCTTAATCAGAAAATGCTTCCATCAGAAAAAAGGCCAAATGCAGAAGATCCAATTGGAATATGTATGCTGTTGACATGAGCCATATTAAATTCAGAATATTGTCATATTTTGGAACAATACTGTAATTTTAATGTTCATATAAATGTAGTCACTGTGATTTTGTAATATCCCAGAACCTGCTGCCTGCTTGTGCCTTATTAAAGCTGTTTCATTTTTGCCTTTACGCTTTATAGTAGCAATTAAGTAACTATTAAGCTACATAATAGATTGTAAACAGACAAATAGTGGTGGTATTAAAGGACAGACTGTTGACAGTTAAAACACATAAAGTAGACTGTATCAGTTGGAAGTAATGGGAATTATTTAAGTTATTACAAAACAATAACTTTTTTACTGTAAATTTGGAATACAAATTAAACTCAGTTTATACATAAAAGCATGTAAACATCTAGTATATATGTATATCATTTTAATAAAGAGAAACAATTGTGACAACAAGTTGTTATGCTGTGAGATTTCCCTCCCAGGTTGCAACAAACTAATATGAGATATACCAAGGAAATCTGTCCACTCCCACTCAGTCCTAAGAAAAGGTCTGACTTGTGTAGGTGGATCACAGTAGGGTAGGAGCTTTACTGTAGCTATTTTTTTTTTACTCTTTAATAGAATAATTTGTTTTTCTCTCTTTTTAGTGGATCATGGATGTGTTGGTGTGTAACGGTCTGGGGATCTACTGTGGGATGAAGACCCTGGCCTGGTTATCAATGAAGCCCTACCAGTGGCAGGGCCTGTGGAACATTCCTACATACAAGTACGACTTAAAACTCAATACACTAAACACAAAAAAATCAGCCTTTCTAAAGCAAGATTGTATATGTAGATGTATAACACATTATCAGAACTAGAGTTGTACCCATCAATTGGTTGGTGATTGGAATCGTTGGATTTTCAGCTTGATCTGCTATGACTAGTGACTGATCAGTCAGTCTCTGATTTAGCTGATCCTATGCAGCTCGCATATACGTGCACACGCTGCACCATGGTTCAGGCTAATATTATTTCAAGCCATGTTTCCAAGTGCTCTAAGAAAAGTTATATGTATGTTTGTGTATGCTGTCAATTACAGTTCTTAGGAAGAAAGAACATTGGAATCGGCTAAAATCTTGGATGGTCAAACTTTTAAAAAATCAGAAAAATTGGAATCAGCCAAGACAGTTGCTATGGGTGCATCTCTAAAGAGAATAGTACTTTTATAGAACCGATACCCTGACATTTGAACAAATTATACTAATTTTAAAGGTATATTTCTTCAACTGAACTTCTCCTATTTATTGTCTCTAATTCTCTTGTGTCACTGATGTTAGATCAAAGGATAATGTTCACGCTCAAAAGTATTTTCCTCTTTGACCTTTGAAATATTGTGTATTAGTATTGCTACCTTTGATTACAGGAGTACCCACTTTGCTGTTTTATAATACTATTAATGTTATTTCTATTTGTATCTCGGCCGTGTCTTCTTACAGGGGAAAGATAAAACGTATAGCTTTCCAGTTCACTCCCTACAGTTGGGTAAAGTTTGAGTGGAAGCCTGCTTCAAACCTTCGTCGCTGGCTTGCTGTGTTAGGCATCATCTTTATGGTGAGAATTATCCTGTTCTTTATTGACACGAAAAAGGGACTTTTGGTCATTATGGCAACAAAGAATGAGATTACAATACATTGAAAAATTGTAAAGATATTAACATCTGTGCCCTGCCTAAAAGATTGCTTTCTTTCTACATTTCCTTTTGTAATATGATTACATTTGTGTTCGTTGGTTTTCTTAAAGGCTTATATAAACTATACAATATACGCTTTTTTAGGCATCACTTTGTGGTCAGATTTTTTTTTTTCTGAAGCTATCTAGCAAGTACCTTGATTCTGCATTTGTTAAAATTTAGAGTAAAAAGCAATTTCTGTTTTGACAAGTCCTTACTTTGATAAGGTATGTTAAAAAAATATAGAATTTTTTTTCTAAAATAAATTTTCAGTACCAATAAAATTTGACATTTTATTAAAAGATACATAGGAATAATTTGAGTCAAGACCTACAAATGTAGGTACACTGACATACCGTTGAAGTGACGTCCTATTCTGTTACCATTGATGTATTTTATTGTTAATGCCCCGAAATAAAGACGCTTGTTATTTTATCTCCTCCCTTCCCAGTTCCTCCTGGCAGAGCTGAACACCTTCTACCTGAAGTGTGTGTTGTGGATGCCTCCAGAACACTACCTGGTGCTACTCCGCCTGGTGTTTTTTGTTAACGTGGGAGGTGTAGCCATGAGGGAAATCTACGACTTCATGGATGACCCGTGAGTAGCAGCTACATGAAGTTGGCTTGTGGGGGGTTGCAGGGGTTGGTTGAGTTCATAGGTTGATCACATATACAAATACAGTGAGTAAAACCATACAGCGTCTGGAATACTGATCAACATCAGAAATTGTTGATGCACTAGAAACTTGGTGGCATTAAAATTTTTGTGAGCGCACCACATACAGCTGTAACATGCTATAGTTTTTACTCAAGATTTTTGTGTTTACAGTTTTAAGTTTGAGAGGCTGCTAAATGTGCGAAAGGGTAGTGTTGCTACATTCTCAAAAAGAGGAAAAAAGTAACAATAAGTAACACTCCAGTGAGGGAATGACTGGTCAAAAAAAATGTGCTCACAATTACTGTATGTAGATGTATAGTCTGCTGGTTATCTGTGTGGGCCATTGAAACTTTCCAGTTCAGTTCTACTTTATGTGCCAGTATGTGCTGCATGTGAGCTTGTTGTTAGGAAACTCTCGGAGCAGCTTAGGGAGGGCGTTTATTGATCTGACTGATAGTATAAGCTTCTTATCACATCCGCCTATGGAAAGCAAATATATCTGACAAATATGCAAACACTCTTGTGTTCACTTCAGCAATTGACAACACTTTCTTGTATTAGAGGAGTACTGACAAAATGGTTTTAGTCATTTGTTTGAGGTCGTCATTGAGGAAAGTCTTAAGTTGACATATGTTCGTCATTCATAACATAGTCCAACAAAAACGGTCCAGTGCAACTTACTACAGCACAGTGACTTGGTTTTAGAAACAGTGAGGGGAAACTGGGGTACAAAGATGAACAATCAGCTGTACATAGCATGACATTTTTGTCTTATTAATGGGTGTAACTATTCTGATGCTTTCAGACAACTTACAGACTAGCTCTTCTATTTGTAGGTACATAAAGGACTATGTATAATGCTTTTTATGCAGCTGTGTAACCTTAATACTACTATGATATAGAGTGTTTTTTTATGTGCTGCCTGCATCACAAGCCTACCAACTAACAGTGAAAACATTCTCCCATTTGTATTTCTTTTCCATGAAAACACCTTCTTGTGATTTTCCCTACAGGAAGTTCCACAAGAAGCTTGGCCAGCAGGCGTGGCTGGTGGCTGCAATCACAGTGACTGAGTTCCTCATAGTGGTCAAGTACGACCCCAACACCATCATGCTGCCCATCCCCTTTTTCATCATGCAGTGCTGGTTCTTAGGAATCCTCCTCATCTTTACCTGGACCCTGTGGCGGTTCTTCATCCGGTAAGAAGCAGGGTGGGGTACAGGGCAGGGGGGGAGCAAGTAAATGGTTTGGGAATTTAAAAATAAAAATAGTTATAAAGCTACTTAAAAAACTTTGACATTGTATGCCTAAAATAATTACAAAATGCTTTGCTCATTCAAGTAAAGACATTTTTTGCAATCAATCCTTTGACTTAAAGTAAATTACAAAAGTAGTCTACAGCTATGACTATTTAAAAATCCAGATTTTGTGTTCAGAGATCTATCAGTGCAGAATGTGATAGCTGTGTTTTTTCTTTGAGTGGGATTCAAGACAGGTGTCAAAAGAAGAAAAGAAATAATTGATCTATAAATTGCTTTTTTCTGTCAGTCTGTTCTCAGTCACTGTTGCACTGCAAAAAGTACAGTTTAATCACAATAATCAACTGAGTTTCATGAATGTGGTTTGAAAGATACCCACATATTTTTACCAATGAATAGTCAGAACCTTTCTATAACTTATCATTTTTTCCCCCATTTTCATAATCTTATTTAGGTAGATAGAAATATTTGGGCTAATGTACAGGCCACATCCAGTCGTACATTACTAAACACGCACTCCCCAGGCATTTGCGGATAAGCACTACTGCTAGGACTTACTAGCTTTAGACCTTCCGCCAACTAGTTTCATACCCCAATCAACCAGACTGGCACATACATCCAAAAATGTCATGGCCGTTTCCCCTGTAGTTGGGATAGAAAACTGAAGATCCTGTAGATGTCAGTGCAATTTGATGTGTGTTTGGATTCTAACTTTACAAATATTTATGCATTTATTTCTTATTAATTCAAAAGTCTGGTCTACGGACATGTCTAATAATGATTTTGTAACCTTACCTGAACCTGAGTGTTCAGAATACCTTAAGTTATGGTTGATCGCCCGCATGTCCTGTCAGTCTTTCTCCGTCCAATGACCCAACACTGTCACCAAATATTGCAGATTCAGATAGTCATACAAATATAGACGTATACCTCAGTATTTACCTTTTCCCTCCTGTTTGAGAGCACATTTTCTCTACCAAAAGCGTGTGCAGCCGTGGTGATGACAGGATGCCGGTCTACATGTATGATGTCATATTAGTATGTTTCAGCGGTTACGCAGCTTAGCCCTAGACTTTAAATTAGTAATACAAGACATGCATTTCATGTATGTTTTGGAATTTTTAGGAACGTATTTGAAACAATATCCAGAACACTCTCAAATCTTTTCTGAAACATTCTGTCAATTCACTTGTCTATTGCCTGGAAATGGTTTTACTATTTAATATTTACTTTACTATTTTAATAAATTTTCCAGGAATTTCATGACTGTGGGAGCCCTGGGTTTATGTGCATGTGATCCCATCCAATTAGATTTTTTTCATCGATAGGCCCTGTTTCTGATTTTCTTTTTTCCTTCTGACCTCATGCAGCTATATATTTTAGGTTACTTTTAGTTTGATTTGCCTTCTAGTGTTCCTGTTAAGCGTAGCCATGCCCCAGCATGCTAAGCTTCTTGTCTATTTTCTCCTCCCCCATCCTACCTTCCTTTCTCCCTCCCACCTCCTTCCTGCCCATGCTCAGCAGTTATGTCCATGTCCGGTGAGGTAGGTATAGGAGAGAGGCGGTCCCTCCTATCAGCAGTGTTGTATTTTGTTTTATTTCCCCTCTGATACACCACTGTTTGGATCCATAATTATATTCAGAAGATCTCTGGGATCCTCTAGACAGATATTACTCCACATGGGTCCTTCTGCATGGCACTTTTTGTTTTTGTTGCTGTGAAATGTATCATCTTTATTTTTAGCATTCCCCTTCACATCTTTTTTATTCTTAGTTGCAGTGAGTCAAACACATGATACGAACGTCAGCTTTTGCTGACAGTGTAGAAGTGATAGACAGGAGACATGAAGACTCATTGAATGTCACCCAGAGGAAATGTTTGCACACCTCACACACACATTATGTGCCCGTCGGCATGCCAGCTCCTCGGACAGAATTGCCCATCACATGATGAGAGCCAATCGAATCAGCTTCCCCACTTCTCATGGTGCACCTCCTCCAGTCAAACAGCACAGTGCATCAACGACACCAGACACCAAAGCATGCCATTTAATAGTTAAATACACCTGGGTGAAATTGTATTTGCAGATAGTTTTAATGCTTTGTATTAGGTCTCTATGGTTACAAATAGTTTGGCTTTATCTCCCAAAATAGCATTTTAACCTTCATTATGTGTTTGGTGGGAATATATATATATATATATATATATATATATATATATATATATATATATATATATTATATATATATATATATATATATACTACTTTATGTCATTGTTAGTCTCACCAATCACAGAACCTGTATTTACCTGGTATTAACTTGCGTTTCGGTGATCAAACAAAAGTGGACAGCTGAGACACATCACCGTCTACACCTGTGTGTCTTTCATGTGTCTCAAGTTTACCACTTGTGTTCAGATTTTGTTGCTGCCTTGGTTACGCTTGAAGGCCAAAGGGCCCTGCGCGCAGTTATTACTGCCACACTCATCGCTGTCAACAGAATTTAACACTTAGATTTTGTAGGGTAAAATAATGAGTGGTCATGCAACACTGTCCATTCAACATACCCATGTCCTCGGCTTGCCCTGACATTGTTACCCTAACCCTAACCAATCATCTTACTCACCCAACCAATGAATGCAATAAGCCAGTCAGAGGAAGAGTAGGGCGGGTCATTCATTGGTGATCCTAGGAAACACTTGCATTTGCATCAGGGCGCATTAGCCCAGGGTTTATACTACAAAAGGTACATGGTGAGTTGCATCCCAGACCACCTTAGCAAGTGGTTTGAGAGATGACTATGTGACTTGGTGGTTTACACTTTCATTTTGCGGTGTCCACCTGTGATCAGCCATGACATATGTTAATACCTAGTATGAAAAGGATCGAAGATGCCACTGTGAACCAGACTTAAAACAAACAGCAAAGAATTATCTTCAAATATCATTTGACCCAGCTGTACAGGTTTAGGTGCGTCATGTCCCTCTCCCTCATCTTATATATTGCATTTGGCATCCACAGACCATGGTTAGTATTGTGGAGATGTATCACTTCATCTTCAAAGACACTGAAGAATTTTGGTGCTCCACTATTAATCGTGCTGCAGATTGTTGTTAACTTAAATGATTAATCCCCCCTCTGTCTGTGTCATTGATTGTTGTCAGACTGACCCATGTCTTGATCTGTAACACATAAATGGTATACAACCAGGACTTACACATACGAGAGGTAGCCAGATTAGACATTTTAATTGATTTCTTGATATTGAATTGATTGAATTAATATAATGCACTGCAGTAAACTTAAGTTTTGTTGTGAAATATTTCTCTTTTTTTTTAACCTTGCAATTCAGGATCTCTGTCACTGTAGAAGAGACTGCCAAACTGAACTTTTGGCTCTTCTGTCCAGGTGGATTTAGAATGTTTCCTGCAAAAAACAGCTATAATTGATAGAGAGGGACAAAGTGAGGTAGCTTATCATTACCCTAAGAAAGTAAATGTATCAGCAGCATCAAAGTACCATTTCAACGAAACAAAAAAACAACAAAATGGTTCATATATAATGTTAAAGCTTATTGGTTATTTAAAAAAAACCTGAAACTCTTAAAAGAACGTCCTTACTAGCAGATATTTAAATTTAAGCACCTTTTTATCTTTGTTGTGAAGAAGTTTAAACGCAAGAAGAGCATTTAGCGAAGAAATGGACAGAAAACCAAAGGAGCATGTCTCATATATTCAGAAAGTGCCCTGCTGTGGAATAACACATTGATGCTTATGGAACAGAAACTAGATTTAATGAAGTGTTTCCGAGGCTGTTTTTTTTTAAATTAATACTGTTTCTGGTTTTCTTTAATCCTCTCACAGGGACATCACACTCCGTTATAAAGAGACCCGTCGACGCAAACAGGAAGTCCCCACAGACCGGGACCGTCCTCTGGGTAATGGCAGCACAGCCACCCCATCCGGGCGGAGCAAACTGAACGGCAGCTCAGAGATGGTGCGGCAGAGGAAGTCCTGAGGGGGGAGTCGTAACCAGTTAGTCAGCCACAATCGAAGGAGAAAAGACAAGGTTTGATGGGGGAAAAATTGAGACTGAAAGAGTCTGACACAAAGACACTTGTAGAGACAAACGGATGGACACATGTAGGTGCTGTGTAGACTTTTTTTGTGCCTACATGAACCAAGTAGTCATTCAGCAGAGGCGAGGGGTGTAAAAGGCAAGTTTCATTCAGTGCATTGCCTAGTTATTGTCTTACTACAGGGATTTACCTCATTATATTTTTAAGAGCATTTGGGGAATTCTACACAGGACCAGATACATTTTTTTGTTATTTATACTTTACTTTAGATGTTGGGTGATGAGGGGAAAAGTGGAGGGGGGTAGTAACAAGGGAAGAAGGTAACCAGATAACCAGGGAAGAAGATAGACTCGTGACCAAGAATTGACAGCAGTTTCCCGTTTTCTCAGCTGCATACATAGAAAAAGATTGCGGAAACATGTCTACCACTGTAAATATGCGTCATTTTGTGTAGTCGTATCAGTGCAGATGAGAAAAAGGAGAAATTCAGAGCAGTGATGCGTCTCTGTAACTTAACTGATGTTCAGTATCTTGCTGAGATTTTGGGCACAGTATTGCCAAGCAGCAGTTAAAATGGAGCCTGGTCAATAATGACACATTTCTGTTATGTTCAGTTAGATTTCCACTTTTTTTTTGTCCATTGATTCCCATGCATTTTTGACAGTTAAGAGTACTCTTTTCTTAGGTTTGGTCGCAAGTTCCTGATACATTGTTTACATGTAGGCGACAATATGAGCTTTTCATTTACAATTCAGGGTTCTCGTTTCTAGAAGCACTGAGCCTTGAGGTCCTTGTAACTGCTGGGGTCCTCACTCAGTCTGACACAGAGAGGAGGAACTGGCCAGGCAGTTCTTTTCTCTCAGACTTTGTTCTTGAAAAGAACGACAAGTTTGTTAAATAAAAAAAACCCTAAGATGTACCATATTCTAGTTATTTAACTGCTGATTATACGTGATATATGGGGTAGAGTTCGGGTGTTTTTTTAGATGTTTTGTTATCACTATTGTTATTTCTTTAGGGTAAAACAATTCTGAACACTAGATTGTACTTCAATTTCTTTTTGTATAAATGAGGTTCTGAGAAATCTGCAGCACTCTAATGAACACATCCATGACAATCACACTGATAGAGAGATGTGCTCCGCCCTGATGGAGACATGATGGCTCACACACAGCACAGTAACGAATGGCAGAGATCGGGATGTCCTTCCACTGAAGCAGGACTGTAATGCAGGGCTCAACTGATTCAGTCACATCACAATGTGAATTCAATATCCATTTTTTTATGCTAAATGTTTTTTTTTTATTATTCAATGCTTTGATTTTTATTCAGATATCACGTTGTGTTGTGTCTGAAGTAGCTGAAACAAAATGAAAACAAAATTAACAGGGGAGAAGTACAAATTTAGGCCCCAGTCAGACAGAGCATGCTGCTTCTTTTTTTTCTTCTTGATGCTCTTCTTCTCTTATTTGTTTTTTATTATTATGACTTTTAACTTACAGATCTGTACCTTAAAATCTGCATAAAAAATTAACAGGCTGAGGGCACTTGCTATGGCTCGGATTAAGGGTGACAGGCTGTTCTCAAATGTCACGTATGTCACAGGGAAACAGATCTGTATGGTTATATGAGACTCTTAGAACGAGAGAAATCACAGGGCGTAACATCACCTGGTCCTGATCCTTATTTTAGGACAAGTCAGGAACAGTTTTACAATGTACTCTCAATTGTCAGGCCTTGTGGTTTTCTTGCTTACCTTAGGTGATGTTAAAGTGGGGTAACAGCTTCACACAAACTTATCGCCACCACAGAAGGCCCTTAATTGATGTGATTTGAAATGGGTAAAAAAACACTGATGATATCAGGTTCTTATTCTGCTCTGAGTTGAAGTTTTTTCAACTCAAGGTGTTTATAGTGCTCCTGCAAAAATGTGAGGTGCTCAGCAAAGCCAAAGCAGCGAGCAAAGTGCTTTACTCACATTAAAAATGATTACAAAAAGCCGTCCAGGCTGCTAAAACAAGCTCTGTCTGATCGGGTTTTAGATATGTTTTGGAAGAGAACCATCTTTTTCCAGCTCTGCAGGGTTGCCATATTGCACATGCAACAAGCCAAAGCTTAGATGTCATTCTTGCTAAAGCCATAAATGCCTCTCAGACCCACTTTAGCTGCTCAAACAGCTGTTGAACCTCATAAAGATTCCTTTTCATTTCAACTAAAGCAGAATCCCAAAGCCATTGGGATCAGTCACGGCAATTTTTATGTTGCAAAATTAGAGTGATACCTGAAGGTCAGACCATGGAAACAGTACTAAAACCAAATTTATTTGTGGCAAAAAATTGGAGACCTCCACTTCCTCATTTCCAGTAGTTTCAGTCAGTAGTTTTTGATTTCCTTGCCAATTGCATTATCCTTAAATGTAGTTATTAATTAATTCAAAACTATTCTAATATTTAATTAATTGTTTGTGATATTTTTCAAGCAAAAACACCAAACATTTTACGGTAGCTGCTTCTCCAGTGTGCTGCTTTCTTTTTTGTCATATGTGATAGTAAATGAAATATCTTTGTATATTGGGGAAAAAAAACAAAGAATTATTAAAATAAGTATCTCATAATGGCCATTTTTTCGGATCCTCTCTAAACAAAATGGCCAGTTAGCCGAAAAAATACGTTAATCAATAATTAAATTAATAGTTAGTTGCAGCCTTAGTTAGATGTTCTGAACTTTTCATAATGCTCCAAAAAATAAACTTTACATTGAAGTCCAAATTGGGAATAGCACTCTTGTGTTCCAGTCTGGATATTCACTGTTCCCAAAAATGTCCCACAGAAAGCTTTAGTCTTTGTCCTGTTCAGGTCTTGTGACTGTCAGCGAAATCAGCTGTAAATTTCTGTCACTCATTGTGTCACAGTGGCTACATACTGCATAGTTGAAGACAGAGTAGACGACATTTGTGAATCTAGCTCCAAATTTTCCTGTTGTAAACTAGGCTGATGTTTAATGACACTATCGTAATTTTCTTGTGAATGTTATGCAGCAGAATCTGATGTTCAAATGAGAGGGTCTGGTCATGTTTATTTTGCCATAAACACTAAACAGAAGTTTGCTGTTTTTCAAGACTCATTGTCATGTCCTCCGGTCTGTTAATGTTTGCATCGTTCACCCTCTTTTTTGAATACAGTGATTGCTGTGCAAATTTGAAACCCTAAAATTATGTTTAGCTGATTTGTCAGTTTGTACTCGTTATCCTGTGCTGTGCTAATTCAGTTGCTTGTGAACTTGGTAGAAGTTCAGGAAGTTTGCTTTTTTCTCCTCCTTTCTTAAATTAAAGCTTTTAGACATGGGCTGGGGGTCCACTGTGTACCTGTGTCATACCTTGGATTGGTGCAAGCGATTTTGAAACCAACCCAAGTCATGAATTTGCACATCAAAATACTGAAATCAGGAGCTGTGCTCATTAATGAGCTGTTAAACGAAATAGGAACCAGTCCCAAAAAAGGACCTCTTGTATAAGTGTGCTTTAGGGTTCAGTGTAGTTTCACCTGCAGCCACATGGGGGTGGTAGATGATCTGTTAAGATCTCTGCACTGTGTTTTGTTCTGTGGACAGTGATCATTTGCAACTTGCTGTAAAAGCCATTTTCAACTTGGTTTGTGTAAATGTGAACATGTTGAAGATCTTTAAAACTGAAATATGCTGCTGCAACACATAATTTTATAATGTTTTCAATAAAATCAACAGAAAACCTAAATTTAGTGTGCTTGCTTGTCAGCAAATCACAAAGAGAGGCAAGTGTTCATAAAACTTTTCTAAAATGGCATTTCATGTATTGTAGTTATGTGAAGGTATAGAGTTTATACTTAGTCTTGTAACTGTTAAATTTTGCTCCCTAGAGGAAAATCCCTAATCAGTCTACAGTGTGCTAAACTAAGACACTAAACCACCAATGCTCTTAATGGGTAGGTTGCTTTCATTGAGATGGTGAGAGATTGAGAGCATGTGGTCCGAAAATGCATAAAAAAGGTCGTACTATAGCGAATTGTCAAAAAAAGCATAAAGAAGTCACACCATAGCATGTCGTCCAAAATAGCATAAAAAAGTCATGCTACAGAATGTTGTGCTAAAATGCATAAAAAAACATACCACACCGTGTCATCCAAAATCACCCTGAAAAAGTCATATTATAGCATGTCGTCCTATATCGCATAAAAAAAGTTTTACAATACCGTCGTCCAAAATAGCATAAAAAAAAGTCACACAATAGCATGTCATCCAAAAACGCATAAAAAATTTAAATTAAAGCATATTGCCCAGCTACACGGGGGACTTCACAACACCCAGCTCCATGGGGGTCTTCATGTTGCCCAGCTCCGCAGCTTCTCGGTCAGCTTCCGACGATGCCTTGTCTGCTCCTGGCTTGGCCTCCGACGATGCCTCGTCTGCTCCTGGCTTGGCCTCCGACGATGCCTCGTCTGCTCCCGGCTTGGCCTCCGACGATGACGCCTCATCTGCTCCTGACTCGGCCTCAGGCGACACCTCGTCTGCTCTCGGCTCAGCCTCTGACAACGCTTCATATGCTTCCAGCTTGGCCAGAGCCCCTCCCAGAGCTCCTGTCGGGCATGGTCCACACCACCTAGTGACTTTGAGAATGTCTGTGGGTCAACTGAAGCCTTTCCCTGTGCTCCTCGAACTGTTTCCTGCCTGGCTGGAGCTCCTCCCCATGTACTTCTTTGTACCTCTGAGACTGTTGCTAGCTCAGCTGGAGCCACTTCCAGTGCTCCTGCTTCTGGGTCGTCCAACGCCATAACAGCTTCTGGGTCGACCGATGCCACTGCAGCTCCTAGATCGACTGACGCAACCGCTGCTTCTGGGTCGTCTGACGACACCGCTGGACCAGCTGCCCTGTCTCTGGCTGGGACGCGCCATAACTCTCTGGGCCTTTTTCCGGATGGGACTCACATCGCTATCCGGGCCTGTCTCCAGATGGGACGCGCCTTGGCCATCACCTTTTAGCCCCAGCCATCGCCCTTCAGCCCTGTCTCCAAAGGCGACATACGATAGCATGTCGTCCAATATAACAGAAAAAAGTCATACTATTGCATGTTGTCCGACAACACAAAAAAAAGTCAGTCTAAAACATGTATGATACTATAGCATATTTTTCGAAAATGCATATAGAAGTCATACTATAGCATGTCGTCCAAAATAGCATGAAAAACTCCTTCTTCCAAAAGATCATGACAGTCATACCATAGCATGTTTTCTGAAATAGCATAAGAAAAATCATACTATAGCATGTTGTCCCAAAGTGCAGGAAAAAGTAAGACTTAAGCATTTTGTCTGAAATAGCATAAAAAAGTCATACTATGGCATGTTTTCTGAAATTGCATAAAAAAGTCATACTATGGCATGTTGTCCTAAAATCACATTAAAAAAATCATACTACACCATGTCGTCTGAAATAGTATAAAAAAGTCCAACTATAGTATGTCGTGTGTAGTATTGTATAAACAAAAATGTCAAAATATGGCATGTCCCAAAAACAGCTAAAAACCGCATAAAATAGCGTGCCGAGACACACCATAGCATAGACTGTTACAAAAAACACCATAACATGACATACTTTAAAAATGACCAAAAAAAGCAAGGCTATAGTATGGTGAAAAATGACAAAAAATGACATATCCCAAAACAGCCAAAAACACCATAATATGGCATGTTAAAAAAATTACCCAAAAAGCAAGGCTATAGTATTGTGAATAATGTTAAGTCAAGTCAAGTCAGTTTTATTTATAGAGCCCATTATCACAAAACATGGTTTGCCTCAGAGGGAATTACAGTGTACGACATCCCTCTGCCCTTAGACCCTCACATCACCCAAAGAAAAACTCTCGAAAAAGAAACCCTGTAATGGGGGAAGAAAAAAGGAAGAAACCTCAAGAAGAGCAGGAGAGGATGATGAGGGATCCCTCCCCCAGAATGGACAGATGTGCAATAGATGTTGTAAATAACAAATGAAATACAATCATAGCAAAAAGGAAAGAGAAAGAGAGAGGGGAGAGAGGGGGAGAGAAGGGGAGAGAGGGGGAGAGAGGCACAGCAGTCATGGAAACAGATGCATGTCATATTACATTAACAATAGGTGTGAAATTATTAAATGCACGTTATGATGATGCTGAGGGTGATGATAAGAGTCTCATGCGTATATTGATAGGGAGGTGTCCAAAGGCAAGATCACGACATCGGCGCAACCAGGACGAGACCACAATCAGCACGAGCAGAGGGTACAGTATCAGTGCACGAGCACAACCAAAGGCAGGGTCACAGCATCAGCACAGCTATCACCACGATCAGGCACAGCCAAGGTTACGGCCAGGATTCGGTAAAACTAGGAAACAAGGGAGCAGGAATGCTCCGGAGAGGCAACAGGATTAGCGTAGTGCAGTTCAACAGACCCAGGCTCCGTAATCGCGAGCCCCAGGTAGTGACACTACCACATGGCTATCACAGATACAAGGCTAAGCTTAGCAGTGAGGGTAATGCAGTAAACAGACATGCATGATTTTCAGATGGCAGGAGTAAGAGAAGAAAAAGGAGCTCAGCGTATCATAGGAAGTCCCCCGGCAGATTAAACCTATGTTTAGTCTGTTTAGTTTACCCTTTTTTTTTTTGGTTTAGTCTACCCTGAAAAGTAGAAATGGTGTCTGCCACCCTGACCAAAACTGGAAGATGTGTGGTAGCTGAAGGCTCTGGTTCCTATCCTACTTTTGTAAACTTTGGGAACCACAAGTAATCCTAAATTTTCAGAGCACAGTGATCTTGAGGGTTGGTAAGGAATTATGAGCTGCGACAGATAGGATGGAGCCTGACCATTTAGAGCTTTGTAAGTAAGGACGATGGTTTTAAATTCAATCCTGGATTTCACAGGGAGCCAGTGCAGAGAAGCTAAAACAGGAGAAATATGGTCCCTTTTCTTGGTTTCTGTTAGAACACGAACAGCAGCGTTCTGCACCAGTTGGAGAGAACTAAGAGATTTGTTGGGGCAACCGAATAATAAGGAGTTACAGTAATCCAGCCTAGAAAAAACAAATGCGTGAACTAATTTTTCAGCATCTGTTTAGGACAGGAAATGTCTAATTTTTGTGATGTTATGCAAGTAAAAGAAAGAGAAATTAGATCTAGAGAAATTACATTATTAGAAAAGGAGCTTCTGAGGTGTTTGGGGCCAAGAACAATAACTTCAGTTTTGTCTGAATTCAACATCAAGAAATCATGGCTCATCCAGGCTTTTACATCCTTAAGACATGTTTGAATACTAGATAGCTGATTACTTTCATCTGGTTTCATAGATAGAAATAATTGCGTATCGTCAGCATAACAATGGAAATTTATAGAATGTTTTCTAATGATGTTGCCTAGAAGAAGCATATATTAAGTAAAAAGGACTGTTCCAAGCACAGAATCCTGTGACACTCCGAAGCAAACGTTAGTATGCGCGTAGGATTGATCATTGATGTGAACAATTGGAACGATCTGATAAGTATGATGTTAAAAAAATGACATTTTCCAAAAATATCTGGAAAATGCTGAAAAGTGGATGAAAAAGGGACACATAGAATGTTTCTAAAACGACCAAAAACACCAAAATATGGCATGTTGAAAAAACGACCCAAAAAGCAAGGCTATACTGAAACAAAAATGTCAAAAAATTGACATGTCCCAAAAACAGCTGAAAGCAGCTGCAAATTGCATACAATCTTGTGTTGAGACACACCATTGCATAAAATGATGCAAAAATGGCCAAAAGCACCATAATATGGCATGTTGAAAAAATGACTCAAAAAGTAAGGCTATAGTGAGGCAATAGTGCAAAAAATAACATGTCCCAAAAAGAGCTGAAAACACCTGAAAACTGCATAAAATACCGTGATTGGACACGCCATGGCATAAAATTTTGCAAAAATGGCCAAAAAACCCATAGTATGGCATGTTGAAAAAACGACCCAAAAACCAAGGCTATAGTATAGCAAAAATTATAAAAAATGAAGTGCCCCATAAACAGTTAGAAATAGCTGGCAACTGCATAAAATAACATTAAATAGCGTATTTGGACCCGTCAAGGCAGAAAATGTTGCAAAAATGGTCAAAAAGACCATAATATGGCATGTTGAAAAAACCAACCCAAAAAGCAAGGCTATAGTAAGGCAAAAATGTCAAAAATGACATGTCTCAAAAACAGTTAGAAATAGCTGGAAACTGCATAAAATAGCATGATGACACACGCCATGGCATAAAATGTTGCAGAAATGGCCAAAAACACCCTAATATGGCATGTTCAAAAAATGACCCAAAAAGCAAGGCTATAGTAAGGCAAAAATGTCAAAAAATGACATGTCCCAAAAACAGTTAGAAATAGCTTGAAACTGCATAAAATAGCATGATGACACACGCCATGGCATAAAATGTTGCAAAAATGGCCAAAAACACCCTAATATGGCATGTTGAAAAAACTGACCCAAAAAGCAAGGCTATAGTAAGGCAAAAATGTCAAAAAATGACATGTCCCAAAAACAGTTAGAAATAGCTGGAAACTGCATAAAATAGCATGATGACACACGCCATGGCATAAAATGTTGCAAAAATGGCCAAAAACACCCTAATATGGCATGTTGAAAAAAATGACCCAAAAAGCAAGGCTATAGTAAGGCAAAAATGTCAAAAAATGACATGTCCCAAAAACAGTTAGAAATAGCTGGAAACTGCATAAAATAGCATGATGACACACGCCATGGCATAAAATGTTGCAAAAATGGCCAAAAACACCCTAATATGGCATGTTGAAAAAAATGACCCAAAAAGCAAGGCTATAGTAAGGCAAAAATGTCAAAAAATGACATGTCCCAAAAACAGTTAGAAATAGCTGGAAACTGCATAAAATAGCATGATGACACACGCCATGGCATAAAATGTTGCAAAAATGGCCAAAAACACCCTAATATGGCATGTTGAAAAAAATGACCCAAAAAGCAAGGCTATAGTAAGGCAAAAATGTCAAAAAATGACATGTCCCAAAAACAGTTAGAAATAGCTGGAAACTGCATAAAATAGCATGATGACACACGCCATGGCATAAAATGTTGCAAAAATGGCCAAAAACACCCTAATATGGCATGTTGAAAAAAATGACCCAAAAAGCAAGGCTATAGTAAGGCAAAAATGTCAAAAAATGACATGTCCCAAAAACAGTTAGAAATAGCTGGAAACTGCATAAAATAGCATGATGACACACGCCATGGCATAAAATGTTGCAAAAATGGCCAAAAACACCCTAATATGGCATGTTGAAAAAAATGACCCAAAAAGCAAGGCTATAGTAAGGCAAAAATGTCAAAAAATGACATGTCCCAAAAACAGTTAGAAATAGCTGGAAACTGCATAAAATAGCATGATGACACACGCCATGGCATAAAATGTTGCAAAAATGGCCAAAAACACCCTAATATGGCATGTTGAAAAAAATGACCCAAAAAGCAAGGCTATAGTAAGGCAAAAATGTCAAAAAATGACATGTCCCAAAAACAGTTAGAAATAGCTGGAAACTGCATAAAATAGCATGATGACACACGCCATGGCATAAAATGTTGCAAAAATGGCCAAAAACACCCTAATATGGCATGTTGAAAAAAATGACCCAAAAAGCAAGGCTATAGTAAGGCAAAAATGTCAAAAAATGACATGTCCCAAAAACAGTTAGAAATAGCTGGAAACTGCATAAAATAGCATGATGACACACGCCATGGCATAAAATGTTGCAAAAATGGCCAAAAACACCCTAATATGGCATGTTGAAAAAAATGACCCAAAAAGCAAGGCTATAGTAAGGCAAAAATGTCAAAAAATGACATGTCCCAAAAACAGTTAGAAATAGCTGGAAACTGCATAAAATGGCATGATGAGACACGGCATGCCAAAAAATGTTGCAAAATTAACCTAAAACACAATAATATGGCATGTTGAAAAAACGACCCAAAAAGCAAGGCTATAGTAAGGCAAAAACGACAAAAAATGACATGTCCCAAAAACAGTTAGAAATAGCTGGAAACTACTTAAAATAGCGTGTTTGGACCTGCCATGGCATAAAATGTTGCAAAAATGCGAAAAACACCATAATATGGCATGTTGAAAAAACAACCCAAAAACCAAGGCAAAAATGTCAAAAAATTACATGTCCCAAAAAGAGCTGAAAACATCTGGAAACTGTATAAAGTGCGGTGTTGAGAAACGCCATGGTAAAAAATGTTGCAAAATTGCCCCAAAACACCATAATATGGCATTTTGAAAAAATGACCCAAAAAGCAAGGCTATAATCAGGCAAAAATGTTGAAAAATGACATGTACCAAAAAGAGTTGAAAACAGCTGACATCTGCATAAAATAGCATGCTGAGACACGCCATAACATAAAATTTTGCAAAAATGGCAAAAAAACACCATAATATGGCATGATGAAAAAAATGATCCAAATAGCAAGCCGAAAAATGGAAAAAAATGACATTTCCCAAAAACAGCTGAAACCTGCATAAAAAAATCATGCCGAGACATGCCATACATACAACGACAAACTAGATGATGATGCATTAATGGTTTTTTTTGACAACATATTGTAATATTACATTTTTATGCTATTTTGGACAAAATGCAATAATTTGACTTCTTTATTAGACTTTGGACAACATGCTCTAGTATGACTTTTTTATCCTATTTTGGACAGTATGCTACAGTATGACTTTTTATACTATTTCGGACAACATACTGTGACTTTTTTTATGCTATTTTAGATGACACGGTAGACTATGATTTGCTGATATTTATTTGAATGACATGGTATACCATACTACTTTTTCATGTTATTTTAGACAACAAACTATAAGTACTTTTTTATGCTATTTTGGATGACAGTAAGCTAAACTTTTTTTTTTTTTTGCTGTTTTGGGTTACATTTACGCAAAACCTTTTAATCTCATTTTGGACAAAGTACAGTTAATCTACTTTTAGTAAATTTGGATGAGTTGATACAGTATGATTTGTCAATGCTTTTTTGGACAACATGCTTTAAGATCACTTTTTGTTTTTGCGGTTTTGTATAATTGCTATAGTCTTACTTCTTTTAATTCTTAGGTGACATACTATGACCTTTTTATGCTTTTTGGGCAACATAGAGTATAGTATGGCATAAAATATGCGATGGTGAAGTATGCTGATAAAATGTGCTTTATTTTCTGAGTTCAATAGGATTTTGTTTTTTACATTTTTATTTTAAGGGGTCTGCAAATTCCTTGTACTTTTTTTCTTGTAACATAACTATGTAATTGGTATTTATTTGGGCAAATTTAAATGTTTGTTTAAAAGCAAATATACAATTCAACATATACAAAAATGTTATATTCATCTTACTGTAAAATGAGCAGTTCTTTTAAGGAAATCTTTCTGGAACTCGACAACTGTTTTTACACATGGCACAACAATAAACTCCATCTAACAGAACAGGCTCAGACCTTTGTCGTGTTTCCCTCATTATTTGTACCAAATTACACTTTCTTTCTCAAAAGTTTGCATTAAGGTTTTAGGACCTAACAGCACTGTAAAAAGATTGTTACCCAAATGCAGTGCATTTATATTTTATGATGAAAATTTCTGTTATTCTCCTTGCGTCTGACACATGGAATAACAAGTTTACTTTTGGTTATGTAGCAATTTATCCAATGAGGAGCATTCACGTTTCTTGATTTGAGCAGTGAAGTCCCACTTCTCCTTTATTGCATAGTTTCACCAAACTTTGACCTGAAAAACCTTCCACAGCCCAGTAAACTGTGATAAACCCCAGGAAAAAAAATATCTCTCATCATGTGATTAATTTAATTCCTGGGGGTTATTATTACATCAATACTGTAGTTTGCACACATCTCTGTGTGTAGTGCATTCATTAGTACATACAATTTTTAAAAAGAAAACTTTCTGGACTCTCTGAAGCAGCTGGAGTTTTTTAAAATCACCCCCAAAAGCATTACAAAACGCTGCTTCAAAAGATAGATAGCAGTGCGCTGAATATACTTGGAGAGTTAAATGCATATTGTAGCACAGAGGGCTGTAAGAGGAATCATTTCACAATCAAAATCCAAGAACAGTACAACATTTCAAGCTCTAGAAACTGCTCTAAACTGCTTAAAATATGATTTATGCCTGAGATGGTCCTTTAAAAATGTACCATGGCCACTTTGGTTAACGGCTCATTAGAACAGCGGAGGGAGCTGGATGTTCTTTGGTGTTTTTACAGTTTAAGGCACAACAGGAATTTTCTCAAAATCAAGGTGGAATCAGATCTTACAGTTATTACAATGCAAAAATGTGCAAAATCCTGTCACTGTGCTCAGTCTCATCCTACACATTGACATGTTTTCGACAGGGATGTTACGTTCTCTGAATCAAAGCTAGAAACACAATAGAAACATTTGCAAAAATATAAAAACAAGTACTTAAAAGTCATATCAAAATGCACTTATCAGTAACGACATGATTCGTTTTTTAGTAACTAACAGAATACTGGTTAGCGTCGCGTTAGCAATTCAATAGCTGCCTATTTTCAAGGTCCAAGCAATATATTCTGAAAGTAAAAGTAGCTTTTGCTCATATTTCTACGATCTGACCAGTTTGAAACCTTGGCCAGTGTCCAATATCGCTGGTGGAAACCAGTTAAGTTTGATTCTCTTAAGACATTGCAGGCAGACGCTGCAGAGCCACAGCACGTTCAGACCACCACACCACAGTGCTAACTGGACCACTGGGTAGGTTATCCGAGGGAAGTAAATGCTCCAGTGGTTGGTAACATCACTTCCTGTCGGCAGGTGCAGCTTGTAGTCGCCCCACTCTTTGGAGATGCCATAGGCAGCACAAACTGCCCTGCCTCTCTCAGACCAACGAATGTCGCTGTTTGAGTTGCAGTTATACTCCACCCACTGAGAAGTAAAGTCTCCGAGCTGCGGTGGGTCCTGCAGTTCAATGTCTGTCACTCGAGTCAGTGTTGCTCCTTGCACAGCCACGTACAGACCCTCAACCCTTCTTACCTCCTTCACCCACGCCAAGGAGTTGTCACAGTCAAGAACCAAGATGAGGCGCGAGCAGAAACTGCCGTTCTTCTCCCTCCACCACTCCAAGATCTGATCCAGGCGAAGAGTGTCTCCTCCTGATGATAAACGCAGAAACTAGTTGATTACTGATGACTCAAAAACACACAAAGTGTGAGGAGAACAATATAAGATAAAAGTTATTGAGAAGTATGCCATAAAAAATACCATAAAAAATATGTACAGCATTCCTACAAATGTCATTTAAAATGTATATGTATAATCAAAGAGCAAAAAAAATATGGTATATGGTATATACGGTCATGGTATATTATGTCAGAAATTGCATTTTATAAATTGCATTGGCCCTTTAAAGGCATTTTCACAGGTGAAAAAGGACTGGGTGAGCTGTAATCTGTCAAATACATCACTATGAATAAAATCAAGTCATTTTGGGGTAGAAACAACCTTTTAGTGACAAGACAGGAGCTGCAGTCACTTTTTGGCAGGTTTTTATGCGTTGCATTGGCTCTTCAAAGGTATTTTAACAGGTAAAATGAAGTAAAAAGGACTGGAGTGGTTACAATCGCAGACACAGAACAGGTAACATAATGCAGGCTCATAAGAATAACAGCAGATAATACCTTTATTTTTTACATTACCCATCTGTAAAATGTATGACAGACTACTCTCCAAATGTAAACAAGATTTTAGACATATTAAACATATACAAACAACAGGGAAGACATTATTGTCTATAATCTCATACACGTCATGCCTGATCAAACTGTAAATCCCAAACACATGAAAATGGGGTTTCAAGAAAGATTGCATTTTTACAGAGACGTGCCTATGCTCTTACCGCAGACATAAAGTTATGTGAATTTATTTATGACTGTTTGATCCATGTGAGAGCAGCTGGAGACGTGGATAGTGGGCGATACAGCTTTAACAGGCTGTGCGCGCTCCGGCAGACGGCAATCAGTTTGTGGTAGACGATCACTGTTTTTTTTCCAGTGTCCAAACTAAAATCAATGTATTAGCAAAAAAAAAAGCCTAAAATGTGTTTTTTTAACACAGGCTGTCTAAGTGTCTGTTAACAGAGTCTTATTTCACTGAGATAAATGTTCATGACACTAAGCAGCTGGTCTGCACATAACATGAAGACCGAGCATTCACCGATTAGTAAGCAGCATGCAAGAAAATATTTATGCATTGCTAGGGAACAGCTGGCACCTCCAGTGGTTGCTCAACTATTTGTGTCGGTGGAGCAAAATTAATCATGAAATAAACAAATGAATAATAATATATTGATCCTTATTACTGTTAACTAATAAATGACTCTTGTAGAACTGTTGCATAAAAGCAATATCACACCCGAGGTTGTGACGTTGTACTGTATATCTGTGATTATCTACGACCAGATCACAGATTCACGGGCTCAGACCTTTGTCGTGTTTCCCTCATTATTTGTACCAAATTACACTTTCTTTCTCAAAAGTTTGCATTAAGGTTTTAGGACCTAAAAGTACTGTAAAAAGATTGTTACCCAAATGCAGTGCATTTATATTTTATGATGAAAATTCCTGTTATTCTCCTTGCGTCTGACACATGGAATAACTAGTTTAATTTTGGTTATGGAGCAATTTATCCAATGAGGAGCATTCACGTTTCTTGATTTGAGCAGTAAAGTCCCACTTCTCCTTTATTGCATAGTTTCACCAAACTTTGACCTGAAAAATCTTCCACAGCCCAGTAAACCCAGTCCAGATCACAGCTGTCATGACATGATTTGGTCGATGATATACAGTACAACATCACAAAGTTATTATTAAAATGCACTCTTAATCAACCTTTGCTAATCATAATTGCTTCAACTTGATGCCCCTCTCACCTGCCAGTGCCCACTCTCCAGAGCGGTGACTGTGACCACTGTAGAAGATGACGTAGGTGTCATGGCGAGGCCCATCTGCAGTGCGAAGCTCCAAGAAGGATTTGATCTTGGCCTGCAGAGCGTCCAGGGTTATGCCGCTCGTGGAATAGTCGCAGCCAAAAGCCTCAATCAGATGGTGGGCGAAGAAGCGCTGCACGTTGTTCAACATGCCTGTAGAGCGTCTGTTCAGCTCCTGCACCTGGTCTGGAGGCAGCAGCATGGGCTGACCGTCAGGACTACGAGGCAGGAAAACATAAGAGAGAGGAGTAAAGTGAATGATTTGTGTATTTTTAGATCGGTCATTCAGCACAGGTCAGGACCTGTCTAAAGATGCAAGAATTTAGTGTGTGCCTGCTGAAAAAAAGAAATTATAGAGCTTATTTGGTCATTCTTAACAGCGTGCTACTGTCTCTTACTGTTTTTAGCGAGATGCAACACACCATTTCGACATTTACCCCTTACAACTGTCATTATATCATGGGATTTTTTATGACCATTACCCTGATAGGGCCATACATACTACCTAATCTCACTGGTCTTTGTTTCCCACTCTCAGTAGTAATGTATTACACACTACCTGCAGTAGTTGGTGGGGATGACCACAGCGTAGCCCACACAGGTTCCTCCCAGGCTGTTCCCCAGCTCATGGAAAAGCCCGTGGAAAAGAGACTCCAGAGGCAGGACGAGCAGAAACATGACTGATAAAGATACTGCTGGAGGCCTGCAGAGCAAATTTGGATGCAAATTAAAATTGGTGTGCGCCTGCGTAATTTCTACAAGATTTGTGGCAAAGTCCAATAAACTGAGAATAATAATTATTCTTTCAACAGTGTTGAATAGCAATAATGTTGATGATGGTAAATAAGGGTTTATATTGTACAGTTAAAATCTTATGCGTGCTTTTAATACAGCTCTGAAAATATAATACTATTAATATATATATATATATATATATATATAATCTATATCCTGATGAGAACTGAATATAGTCTTAAATTTTGGATATTTCTAGTGTTTGTCTTTTTCTGGTTAAAGGCTGCATTTGAGTGAAGTGACATCATTTTCATACATCTATTCTCTTAATACAAAGATATATCTAACTTCCAGATTTTTCTCAAATCTTTTACTTTCTTTTTGTGATCATGCAAGTAATGAGACGGATCTGGGTAAACACTCGTTTAAAAGGAATACAACTACCCTGCAAAAGACCATTTGCACATTATTACTCATCCGGTGTAATGTTAATGTTAAATTCGTGAAGAAAAAAAAAAAAAAAAAAAAAAAAAATAAAAAAAAAAAAAAAAAAAAAAAAAAAAAAAAATAAAAAAAAAAAAAAAAATAAAAAAAAAAAAAAAAAAAAAAAATAAAAAAAAAAAAAAAATAAGTTGTTTTTGGGCATTCGTCCATGGAGGGGGATGAACGAAGAATCCAAAAACGGCAAACACAGTTGATTATTATAAAATCAATGAGGATCAAGTTCAACAGCGAAACTAGATTAAAACCTCCATTTACAAACTGCACACATCTTGTGTAGTATAATCTAAGTCTCATTTATAGTTGTATGTTCAGTACTTTCCCAAACACATTTCATGATCTCTCCATCAGGCCCTTTCTGACTGGGGCTAAAAGTGAAAAGCCATAGATGAGTTACACTTTTAGCCCCTTTGGAAAGGGCTGATGGAGAGGTAGTGAAATTGTGGGAAGTACTGGGCATATGACGAGATTAATGAGACTTGAGATTAAACTACATGAGGGTCGTGTAGTGAGTTGAGTATTTGACATACAAATGGTCTTTGGGAAATATTCCTTTAAGGTATCTGAAGGCAAAAAAGTTTGGGACCTGCTTGTCTATAAGCCATTTTCTATTATCCAAAATATGCAGCAGACAGACTATAAAGCCTTTGAAAACTACATTAAAATGAGTTTCTTGAGCTGTGTTGGTTGGTTTGATTTCTTTCAAAAACGTGAGGGAAAAAAGGGCAAATAAGGCCAACTTGAATGAGTAAATGAGAAGAAAATTACTATAAAAAAATGTGTTTTAAAATAAAGGAGAGAACTATTCGGTTTTAAAGGAATATATATATTACTTATTATTATAATATTTTTAGGCCATTTACTTGTTTGTTTGTTTGTGTTGTTTTTTGTTTATGATGTTTTTTTTTTTTACTTTTTCATTTATTATTTTTCTTATAAATTTTCTTGTCACTTTTTTACAGATTTCTTTGCAAAATTTTGGGCTATGTCTTGTCAAGTTTCTTTTTGCCTTCTCCACATGTTTTTGAAAGAAATCCAACCAATTTGCTCAGATTCCAAATAGTTACTAAAGCCGTGTGATATTCAGTTGATCCTGTGTGGCATCTCTCTCATATTGACATAAGATATATTTTGTTTGGCTGGCCCTACCTGCCAACAAAGACCAGCAACAGCAACCGTTGAAACCAGCGAGAAAAGCACCAGGCGTTCAGAGATGAGGCAGAAATGTCTCATGCCCTTTGAGGCCATAACCTTGTCCAGGCCACTGACACCTGACCCCTGAGACAAGCACACCCTCTGGCATTCACTGAGCTTGGTGTGAAAGCCCCACACTGTGATGACAAACACCGTGTGGCAGATGGCCCAGAAGAGCAAGCAGACCACAAAGCTTGGGATCATCAGGTACCACTGGTCCAGGTCTTTCAGCTTCTGAGAGGCCAGAATGATGAAGGTCACTTCTACCACCAGCAGAGGCAGAAGGGACAGCCGGCGCCACAGGCCCCGCCACACCAGGAAAGGCTGCCACCGCTCGGTCACAGACAAGCCACTGAAGTAGACATCCAGCAGAGGGTCGCAGATGAGCTGGCTTAGGAAGCAGGCGAGGGCGAAAGGGTTGATGTTGATGTTCAGAGACTTGAAGAACAGCATGGCGGTGATGACAGCGAAGGAGACCAAGTTGGGAAGAGCCAGGAGAGCCTTCATCCGGAGGGCGATCATGACCATGGCCAGCGCCACCACCAGAACCATCACGCTGAGTGACTTCTGGATGAGCAGCGCGGTGCTGGCGGTGGCAAAACCCACCAGCTCCAGCCGCTCCGCAGAGGTGAGGAAGGCAGGACGGTACTTGGCACATCCAAACAGTCTCTCCAGCAGCGCCCACAGCGTCCTCAGAGCCACGCTGGCCAGCAGCAGGTAGTTGGCCGCCTGCTCCTTCACGTCACGCTCCAGGTCGGCACTGTTGAGGAAACACTGCAATCCTAGCAAAAACCCGAACCACAGGTGTAGGAGACTGAGGCTCACCCTTTCCATACGGAAGTAATAGTACACTATACTTGCTATCCCGAGGACAATTAGAGCCAAAACGAAAATAACAAGAAGAGTGGTCTCTGCGGTCTTCTCCCACCGGGTGTAGAGCCCCAAACACAGGGCGACCAGCAGGTTGAGACCGGACAGGTAGCCCAGCCACCGGACAGACGACCACATGCTCACCTCTCCGTTAACCTCCTCCAGCCGGGTCATCGCTGCATGAAGGCAGTGGCTGACACAGTAGCGGAGGAAGCGACACATTTTGACGTAAAACTATCCAAAGCCAAAAACGAGTACTTTAATGAGTTATAGTCAGTTTGTGTACGTTTGAAACTCCAAGTTTAGCTAACTAGCTAGCTAACTTGTTCAAAGTGACTAGCTTAACTACCGTTAGTTACCAGCGATGCATCTTTGCACCGGTCAAAGTTAGCACGGAGAAATATTTACATCTTGACGATCGCCGTTTGTGTTCCGTTCATCTGATGTCCGATACGGTATTAAAAAGTCTACGATGAAACGCCTGAAAACAAGATGTCAGTATTGTGAGAGGCATATCCGTTTAAAAAAGTTTGAAACGTCAAAAAGTTTTGTCGGTTGACATTCGCCATGACAGTGGTTTCATCTACGGCAGTCGCTGAGGGTAAAAAAAGCATTTCACCAAAGTCGTCTTCTTCTAATGACGTTCCGGCAGGCTGTACACTGGAAAGTGTGCTGCTGCCCTCCACAGTCCAGCAATGGGTACTTAACTCACAGCTTAGAGTACAGACCCGTGGTGCATAGGTATTAAACAAGCGTTTCAGCAACAGGTTGTAAGTTTGACACAGAGTAAAACATCGACTTAAAGGAGACGAGAGTCCCACATCTGATAGCTCCCGGAACAACTGTTGCCTTTCACTCCTGTACTTGCTGTCACAGGAAAAAACAACATGGTGAACTCTTTCCTCATGTCCACACACACATACACACACACACACACACACACACACACACAGAGAGAGAGAGAGAGAGAGACCATCAGGATGTTTGCCAATGATTTTCAGATAGCTGGCAAGACCACAATGACCCAATCTCAGCCTAGTTAAAGCCACAGCATCCTTCCAGCAATACTTAAGCAGCAGCCTCTTCCTTTTGATTGACCGCTGCAAGGAGAAATAATGCCTGCCCCTTCACTCTTCATCCCATTCCTTTTGCCACTGAAGCTCTAACTTGTCTTTGCAGAGGCTGTAGCATTCTCCTTTCCCCAAAAATACTTTCAAATCAGCACTATGTGACAAGCGTGACTCTTTTGCCAGCTTATCAGAGATTTCATTCCCTACAACACCTGTATGCCCCAGTACCCACAAAAACCTAACATGACACCCCAAAGTCCCAATCTGAACAGGCCACACATAATCTCCAGAAGCAAATCAGTGCAGGATGCAGTTTTTCCCCTCTTTTAATGCCAACAAGGCAGCCGCAGAATCAGAACTGATGACACACTTCGAGGGTTTAACCTCCCCAACTCACCATATTTCCGATAAAATTGCCAAACTGGGTCATGACTTATGGAAAGTGGCATTGCTCTTGAGAGATTCGGCTTTCAGATTTAATTTTTTTTTTTTTTTCTTTTTGAACACCACAGGCCAAGTGCCATGTAGTTCTTTTATATTTGAAAGAAGCCGATATCTCCAACACTCTGCAACTCACAAAAAAAAAAAAAAAACAATCTAGATTGATAAATAGCACTACCGGCAAAAAGAAAAATATGCATTTTTGCTTTTTGGGTGAACTGTCCATTTCGGTATAAGACTATGCATAATGAATAGTATTACTATGTATAATGAAGTAATCCTGCCTCTTCATACAGACCCCTCATTCATTCGTGTTTGAAACTGCTACCAATGTTAACAAATATTGTCTGTTTATCAAAAGACCTTAATCCACAACCTGCTCGGATTACAAATGCCCCTTCATAACTCCATAACCACTATACAGAGCAGTATTTTTAATGTTCAAAGATAAAGATGCAATAGACACAAAAAACTCTACACAGATACGTTACATTTACATTCATTTATAAAAGAGAAATACAACCATACTATAAGCACACATTGTTCTGCATTGTTGAAAATGTTTGATAATGAAGATGAAACAACTCATGCATATGGACCAAAAAGAAACATTGGAAGACAAATGCACCAATTAATTACAAAACCTGAATGTCTGAATATGTGTGGTACTGTGAAATGTTTTTTTTCTTTTTTTCCTGTTAAAACAGAGAAGATATCAGCATAGAGATGTGCATTAACTGGGAAAATGATATGGCAACAACACACTGCATTACATCAACACTGGAAATGTTTCTTGTTAACCATTAATATGACGAAGGAGAACTGGACAGTTTGTACATACTGTTTGGCCAAAGAAGCGTGATAACTTTTTTGTTAAAAGGTTTCATTTTCTCCAGGGGCATGAAAGTCTGTTTGCAACATACAGTAAATGTGAACAAAGAAGGCACCTTCGACTTACAGTTATTATCTTATGGGCCCGTCATATTGGTTGTAAAAGTGTCATCATTGGAAAATAATTACATTTTGTGACACCCTTTGGGATCAATGATAAAGTGCCACTGACAATAACACATGAAACTCATTCCTTCATTCACACTGTCAAACTCAGCCACACCCACACAACAAGCTCATTCAGGGACGAGCAGGAACACATTTCAACTGGTAGTGTCTTTAGCTAAAACCTCCCCCGTCGGACACAATGTCTTCAGATCTGCTCTCGTTTGCTATTGCTTAAATCTACTCACCTGCTTCAGAGATTCTGTATGACAAAACAGAGGCAGAGTACTTCATTACAAAATTGTGTCAAAGGATACAGGTGCTTGATTTGATATGCCGTGTTGTACTATTTCTCCGCTGGAGAACAAAAATATACTGGAGATAATTCAGTCTCAATATTCGTGAGGACAACGAGAGGAGGAAAAAATCTAATACCTACTTTGGAACACTCGTACCTTGTTACACAACGAGTAAACACAGTTACAGTTTCACATTAGTAAACCTAGTAATACTCCTACCGTATGGTTCTGAAAATGCTTAAAATGCTACAAATACCACTTTCTTGTAAAAGATACACAAATCATTCAGAGGATGCCAAGTTAAAATGGCACTGCCACACTTTACACTGGACAACACCAATGTTTTGACTGTTGAGAATATATATATATTTCAAAACGATGAACTTCTCTTTTTCTTGGAAAACTAAATGCACATCAAGGATTTTTCAGAAAGTTGAGCTGCATGACTGTGACAGAAGCAAGCGTACCAGTCCAGTCGTTTCATCTCAGTCTCACCAGTGCAATCAAACTCCCGTCAGACCACTCAGGTTGTTTGTCTTTTGTACTAAGCAGCCTGCCACGCTAGCTTATTCAAATAGAGACTGAAGCTGTTTTTGTTATTGAAAGCTGATAGGAAGATGATATGGAAATCAAGGAGCAGGGAGTTAGATATCTCAAGGGCATTCACTTTCCAACTCTTAAAAAACCTAGATATTTATCAAAATATATCCATCTTAGTGTGTGTGTGTATGTGAATATGTGTTTGTGTATGTGTGTGTACTCTCAGAGGAGTGTGGACATGAGAAAATAATCTGTAAACTTTTGTCTTTCACACTGTGCAAACTGCATTGTTTTGGGGAGAGGGAGGAGAAGTAGGAGAAGAATGCAGCAGGTTAAAATTGGCAGCGCAGCAGTTGAAGGGGAGGTGATAATCGAGAAAAGGAGAGGAGGAAGGTGGAGGGGGGGTTGCTGGTACAGCCTAGCTCTGAAGCAGGATGGGGTCTTCCAGCTCGTGGAAGCCAGGCACCGAGCTGCTCTGGCTCTCCCCAGAATCTGAATCATAGGGCGTGTCAGGTAGCTCCGAGAAACCCCAAGCCATCTGGTCATCCTCAAACTCGGAGCGCACCTGCACGGGCACGTCGGCACACTCTTCCTCCTCATTGGAGTGGAAGTCCTGAGGGATGTAGAGCATCTCTGGGTAGTTGCGTGACACCAGGTCGCTGGTGGTGGCCAGACACACCTTGCGGAAGGCGATGAGATGCATGTGGGAATACTTGACGTATTTGTAGCGCTTGAAGCCCAGCGACTCCACCGCGACGCGCCAGCTGCGCATCATGAGGGCGTGGCGGTTTTGGTGGGAGGAGTCGGGCGTGATGATGAGCAGCAGGCCGTGCAGCTCCAGCAGCTCATGGGCCTTCTTACAGCAGATCCAGCGCTGGTATGGAGAGGGGAAGTAAGACAGGAGCAGGGAGAAGACAACCACATGGAAAAGCTGGGCAGGCAGCGAGTCGATGGGGTTGTGGAGCTGGCGGAGGAACGCCTCGACCGCATCGCTCGCCAGCTGGAGAGGCTGCTGGAGCTGAAGGTTGAGGAAGTCACACTTGTACACACTCTGAAGGAGAGAAAAGAAGCAGAAAGTTCACTTTTAAGGCTTGCAGCTGCAAAGTATGAGGAGCTTTTTGTTTTGCTCTCTGCAGAATTCGTTCACACACTGTTTAACCACAACACATACCCCTGAGTGACTCATTTCTGCCGCTACTTTTGCTCCGTAATGCCTGCACTGTCTCACCAGACTCGAAAACCTCAAGCATTTTATTCGTGTCAACATTTTGTCAACAAAAAATGAGCATAATAAATAAACCCTCGTACCTCAACTGCAGGCACTATGTCAATACCAACTGTAAGGAATTCATCAAACTTCAAGAAAGGGTTGAAGCAGCTTCCCACGTCGAGAAGGCGCATTTTCCCCAGCTGAGAAATTGAACTGCAACAAAAATGTAGAATAAGTGTCATCTTCAAAAACATCATGTGCGTCCAACAGTGGCTCTTTGTCTTGTAAAAATCACAACGTTAAATTCATATCAACAGATTTTTTTTTCCCCCCACAACAAACAAATACAACATCACATGCGAGGGCCCACTGAATCTTTTCATGTTTTAACACACGACCTCAAACTTGTTATAATGCAAGTTTGATGGGTTAAAAAAATATATATATAGAGATGCTTTTTATGAGAAGAAAAGTTTACATGTAATTTGCAAATCGGGTTCCTATATATTTTTCATTTCAAAATTCAATTTTTTTTCCAGACTCAAATTTCCAGAATTCTTGCTAAATTAGAGTTAGAACAGAGTTAAAACAGCTGGATATATATTATGTAAATAAATGGTTTTAAAATCCAACTGTTGAAGTGTATGTTACATTTGACTATGTATGGTATCATGTTGCAGAATAATTAACAGAAGTTTTTAGCCTGGTACTATAACTTAATGTATAAAACAAGCAATATTATTGCCTCTTGAATATATTTTAGTCTCTTTTATTAATAACTTGCTCTATAACATATGACATCTTATTATAACATGAAACTATCTTGTAAAAATGTATATATATACACACTATACACAGACACGCATACATACATATTTATAAACACACACACACACACACACACACACACACACACACATATATATATATATATATATATATATATATATATTATATATATATATATATATATATATAGAGAGAGAGAGAGAGAGAGAGAGAGAGAGAGAGAGAGAGAGAGAGAGAGAGAAATGATTTCTTTTCTGGCCTAGTAGTAGATTTTAAAGGGTGTGTTCACAATTGAGCAAGTTACCACTAGCATCAATCAGCTATTTAGACCATATATTTTTCTCAAACCCGTCTTTATAGAATAAAGATTTATTCCGCAGCAGTTTATATCTATTACTCCAGAGAATAATAGCATGAGGTGTAGCGTGCTCACCTGGGAATGGTGCTGTTCGGTTGGGCACTTACAGATGCAGCAGTCAGACCCATGGCGAGCATGGCACTTTTCTCATCCTTTTCTAACATTCTCTTCATCCCGCCATCCAAAAAATATTCTTGACAGACACTGAGAAAGAAGATTGAAAACACAACTCAAACTTTACAGTGAAATTAAAGCTCAGCATATAAGTTTAGATAAGCTGGACTTCACAGTCATACAGTACAGTAACGCAGTTGATAACTGACTGACTGATGCCATCACTCACTTTAAGTTTTCTTTATATATTTTCTAACAAAGATTGGCATTTATTGCTATTTTCTGTTTAACTTTTTGTGTGAGTAACTTTTTTGTTTTTTGTGTTTGATGTTGTTTGCTTGCATCAGATGTTTTGCTGTTATTGCTTGTTTTGTTTTTGTGACATGCTTCAAACTTTGCATCTTTCATTTTCAATGATGATGAGTGTCATACTCATATATACATATTACATATTGTCCCTTTTTGCTGTTTAATCAATAAATAATTGTTCACAAAAACAAACAAAAAAAGACTTAACAGTCATGAGGTCTTAGAGTGCAGCTGTAAGATATTTGATTAGTACCTGCGACACCAGTCGATGCGCCCCTCTCCTTCGCAGTTTTTGGTCCAGTGGTTGTCAGCGAGATTCTTCATGGCGAGGGCGTACTCACTCAGCGTCTGCTCATCTTCACAGTGCTCGCGCCAGATCTTGTCAAAGTCGCCCACTAAGGAAGCAAAATAATATTAGAACAGAGCTAACAAATTAAAAACAACACAAAAAGTAAATCACAGTCCTCACAACTTAAAGGAATAAATTGTGACTTTTAAAGTTTAAGCTACTGTGTCATCATGCTGAAAACCAATTCTATCTTTTAGTCTGACATTCAACCACAACAAGTAACAAATATTCACAACCTACTTGCCAACTTTGGTTATCCCCTTGAGTACCAAAACATGGTAGTAGTCCTTTGGAAAACAAACTGATAAAAAAAAAAAGCTCAGGCCACATTTATTGCAATTTGCTGCAATGCCTACAAGTTTGCTCATCTTTGCCAGCACAGAAGTGGAACTGTTCCTCTGAAAATCATCCTTAGAGAGCCATTTCACAGTTATAATAAAGTCCACAAAAATTCCCTTCAGCACATCTTCACAGTTTATGGCCGTAGCGTAGGCAAACACACTGATAAGGGAGAAATCATATGACCACAAGCAAAAACTCTCATTCAGATTTGCAGAAATGAAAGAACAACAAGAGAAGTGGTGGTAAACAGCAGCACTCCAGAAGCATGACCACAGTGATTCAATGCCAAGCCCACCAGATCATGCTTTACTTATTAACCACTCATGAGGTCTGTGAGCAGGACGACTTCTCTGTGCACCTCTAGTCTCTAAAAAACAACCAACTTGACTCTTTCCTTCTGGACAATTTCTGACTTATTCAAAACATGACTTGGTCTGACATAATTTAAACACTACTTTGTGGTTATGTAGTGTTTCAGGTGGACAGAAGGACAGAGTCCACACAAACAACAACAAAATCTGACCTCTTTATGCATTGTTTGCTACATAAATAGATAGTAGAGAATGTGACAACGTTTGCTACAGCACAAGACTGACTGCACAAACATTACTGAGGCTCCTTTTTTATGTTTTTGCTGAATTGTTTTGAACTTATAAAACTTGTGCTGAGTCTTCTCTTTCTGCTGTTTACTTTCGTGTTTAAGAGCAGTGAAATGGTCAAATGCAGATTTTTGAGTCAGAGCTAAGGGAAATAAACCACCTAGTGATGCACGACAATATCGGCACATCATCTTTATTGACATATATTGGCTTGAAAATGAAATATCTGAATCAGCCAATAAGCTGATTTCTGCCGATAGTTGACATGTAGAAACATCAACCCTAAATCAAAGTAGTTTTCTTATTTTGAACAATGACTGGATATTATATACATTGAAAAGCATTGTATTTTATGTCTTCATCTGCTGGTGGGCCATCACTGTAAGATTAAGCATAATATGATGCTAATTTCACTACATAAGAGACTTGATGATTACTAAAATTAGGTGGTGGAAAAATGAATATATCAGCATCGGTTCCGCCAAATAAATTGCTGTGTATCAACATATCTGACATTGGCAACAAATCTAGTATCGTGCATCCCTAAAACCAGCTGAGGCATTCAAGCAAGAGACATCCTAAATCATGATGTTTGTGGCTGTTATACAATCCTGATTCCAAAAAGTTAAGACACTGTTTAAAACACACATGAAAACAGAATGCAATAATGTGCAAATCCCTTTTGACATACATACAGACACTTTTTTTTCTTCATTAAACATATCTCTAACGCAGCAATTCACGTGAAAGTTAGACCAGACATTGGTATTAACTCAATAAAACTACACTGATATAGAAATTGTAAGATTTCGAAAAATATGCGCAATTAGGTGGAATGACACAATCTACTGAACGTGCTAACTAAAATGTAATTAATACTTTTCTGAAGAAATTGTGGGTGTGAATGCTTAATGTTGAAAAGCTGATGCTGTACTGCAATGCTGTTAAAAATGTTAGAAAAAGGGTAAGTAGTTGGAGCAGTTGGAGAAGTGGAAATGGCTTAAATAAGTGTGAATGTCTTTATAAGTTCAATAACACCAATAATTCAAAATTGATGTGAAATATTTTTAAAGGCTTATGCACGACTGAATTTCCAGTTTACAAGTTCAATAATGGCAGTAATGTTTAAAAATGCAGGGTATGTAAAGGTTTGCTGTGTTACTTATGCAACACTTAATTACTGGCCTAAATGTATTAGAATAAGGTGAAGTAGTAGGGATTGCTGAAAAGTAGAAATAGGTAGTAGTAAATAGAAGTAGATAAGTATCAGATACTTTTTTTTTCATAAAACACATTTCTATTGCAGCTATTCACATGCAATTTAGACCACACGCTGGTATAAATTCAATAAACTAGACTCATTACGAAACTGTAACACTTCAGTCCATAACAAATATGTGCAAATGACTCAAAGTATTAAACATGCTAAAACATGCTAACTTAATTAATTAAATAAGCAGAGAAGCTTTTTTTTTTTTTTTTTTTTACAATGCCAGCTTCATGACGTTTCCTGTGTAATTAAACTATTAATTCACCGTGTTCAGATGGGATTTTGGCTCATTCTTCATTCATTCATTAATCTGGCCTGAAAGAAATGGATGAAAGAAATTTAATTTTCAAACTTTAACAGTTAGTGTCCTCATTTTCCAAACGCTTTCTGTGTTCAAAAGAAAAGGTGATGTAACACAGTGGTAAACATGCCTCTGTCCCAACATTTTTAGAACGTGTTACAGGCATCAAATTCAGAATGAGTGTATTTTACAAAAAAAAACACAAAAGTTTATCAGTTAAAACACTGAACATATTGTCCCTGTGTGTATTTCAAAAAATACATTTGGAAACTGATTTGTAAGTCATTGCTTTGTGTTTTTAGTTTTTCCATAGTGTCACAAATGAAGTGGGGTTATAAGCACAAAGTCAAATAAATCCTATATAACCTACAAGCTGTTAGCTGTAGTTATGCTCTAATTACAACATGAATTAATGTTAAATTTCTTTTCTCAAGTTAAATATTTTGCAAGTTTTTTGCAGTCCCCTCCTACACAGTCTTAAGTAGGACTGTGCATTTCCTCTGAAAGAGAGAATGAGAGAGAGTGCAGTTCCTACAGTAGTACAAAGATTCAGTGTGGGTAGGAAATGTAGCAAGTTTTTAAATCCCAACATTTCTAGAGGGCACTTTAAGCTACAAACAGTCTTTAACTTCAAGCTCAGAAATGAACCCCTGTGTCAGTGCTGCAGAGTGAAACATTTCTTTTCTAAACTATAAAGATGTTGAGCATTCAGACTGACACTAACGTCATACCTCAGTGCTGATGTCTAGCAAAAGGGTTTTTCCAAACTTCCCATTTCACACTCTTATCAAGATTGACTCATAATAGGAAAGAAGACAGATGTTTTTGTTCTAAGGACTGACAGCTGCAGATAAACATACCTGAACAATTATTATGGAAATCCAGCCCTGAACTGTCTATAAGCTTTTTATTTAAGCCACTGGAACACAAACACAAGATAATTAAGCTGCATTTAGTTTTGCATATATGGATCCAGAAGTGTCGATTAAAGTCTTGCAAATTTTGTTGGCAAATAGATATGAGCTTGGTCTGTGTGAAGACAGATGAGGTGATTGAGAGCAACACCCCAGGTGAATTTAAACATTTTGTCTAAAAAAAAATCACAACTTCAAAGACATAGTATCATCTGCTCCAATTAAAGTTGGTACTCTTTTTTGGGGGCCTTTTTTGTACTTCCCTAAATCACAAAAGCAGAAGTAAATCCACCCCAAAGTGGTATCCGAAGTGTCAGATTGGATCTTAACTATATTTTTAAGAAATATATAGGTACCATTTCTCTCTAAAGTGCAAATAAAGAGTTCTCATGTGACACTTTCACCATCTTTCTATCCATCTATCTTTTAATCAGTCATAGCAAATATGAGTCTATCAGCAATGAGCAACTGATATACCTTCTAGTGTAATTTAGGCAAATCTGAACAAAACCATGCATGTTTTCTGTATCATAAATACAAACTACAGCTATTTCAGGTTGTATGCCCCTCCCCTAAGCCAAAATAAAAAAACACAAATCCCTCCGTGGTGCTTAAAAAAAAACATTTGACATACCTCCCCCTCTTGGCATCACCCCTCCCCTCTCATAAGAATGATCAGTCCCTAAGCATAAATGGACAATCTCTAGCTTAGCTTTAACAATACCAGCCTCCTCTTACCCTTCATATCCTTCTCTGAAATCCTAAATATGTAATAAGCTTTTGAGTTTGCATTCACTCACGAAATCTTAAACCGCATGTTTACACGCAAAACGTGAATCTGTATGAAGTTTTAACTTATTTTGCATGTGTTGTCTAGTTCTGAATAACATTTTAGTCGTAAATAAAGCTAGCTCGGTTGTAAAAGATGCACCAATGTTTGTTCAGTCCACTGAGTTATAATTTATTGGCAATAAAGAGGCGATAGAAAGTCATTCATTGTCATTAAATAGGCTGCGTCGTTATGTCTTATTAGTGATCTATTAATGTTTCGGCTGACAGTGCACTGGGTCTAAAGGAGCGATAATGCGTGTTTACATTAGAGTATTATGTGTATAAACACCAATAATTTTAGTAGTGTGTGTAATGTCATTGTTAAAGAGCTTTAAAGGCCTTGTTTGCTGGATGCGGTCTACCTCCATAACAAGCTAACTAGCCTCGAAACAAGACCGTTAGCTAGGAGGGCTAACGTTACCGAGCAGATTAAGTTATGTTTATTGGGATTACTGTTAGCAGAAACGATTTAATTTAGTATTTTTGGACTAACGTTGAGTTTTAGCCACTCGGCAGCAGGGCCACAGACAGATGAAGGGGCCCGCTGAGGCTGCTTACCCTCTCTGTATTTCCTGCGCAGTTTTCTGTGGACGTTTTTGACGACCCCTGACAGCTTCTCCTGCTCCCTCTTGCACGGTGCTTCGTCCGGGATCGGCACGGAAAACAGCTCCGTTTGGTTTTCCGTCTCCCCGGTCTCGACATTGTCCCTGAGGTCCATAGCACCGCACCGCCGATGCTGCCCTCGCCAAGTTGCTTCCCCTTCTCCCAGCTACAAACCGACCGGCGAACCGGTGCACCGGCCAACAAAACGCATGCTTATTGGTTGAGTTTGACAGACATGCTTCGGAACTGACAGTCCGTCGTCCAATCACAGGCCGGGAAAGGTACCTGGAGCCTGCGTGCGTGCCATCGGGCGTTTAAGTGCGGCTTGGAAATCCCACAACTCCTGAAGTTAACTCAAAACCTTATGACATCACACAAAATAATTTTTTTCTGTCTCTAAATACGTTTTTATGAAGTATTTCTGATTGTTTATTTAAACAGTTTCCCACTCTTTGAATTAAAAGACTGTTATTACTGTAAAAAAAAAAAAAAAAAAAAAGCAAAACAGATGCAGCCTATTTGTGTAAATGTATTTCTCATCTTTTATTCCTTATAGGTTTCGGGGGTTTTTTTTTTACTTATCATTTTTTATTTTATTTTTCTATTTAATCTATTCTTTTGTATATCAATTCATATATCAAACATTTTGATATATACTGTATATTACATGTACTTATATTTGTTATCTATTTTTTTAACCTGTATAGCTCAATTTATCACTTTATTTTCACTTATTTAAATTTTTACTCTGATTCTTAATATTATTAGTCATTGCACAATAGCCTTTCAGCACAGCTTTTCTGCAATTTGATACATGTTTTGTTTGTATAGCGCATGCATGTTTTGTTTTAAAATATTTTTTGTCATTTATGTTTCTAGGCTACCCACTAGCATTACATCCCACTGTTGTAGCTTGTAAATGTAAAATTTTAATAAACATAAAGTTTCTTTGAGGATAAAATAAAACATAATGAAATGACACAGTACACTGTGCTTAAAGGACTTTAATAAATTACTTTTATCAATAAGAAAAAAAAATGTTTATTGAAACAGCTAAGTATTGTACAACAACATATAACAATAAACCACATAAATTACCTGTTGTCTACTTTAAATTATTTTCATCAAAAAAACATGCTATAGTGCCACCCAATGGTTCCAGTGAGTTAGAAATCATTTTAACAGTCTCAAAATTACTTTCGTCCTGATTTAATGTGGAATTTCGTGTGAAGTAAAACGTTATTTTGCTGAATCTAAAGCTTTGTTATCCATACTGCATTTCTACATTATTACAGAGCATAATTATTAATTTCTATTAAAAATAGCACACAGCACATGATGGTTAACTGTTGTTGTTTTTTTTTGGAGTCAGATACGTCTGCGTGTTGCACTGTAACCATGTCATGGGTGGGCAGGATGTAATTACACTTAAAAAAAAAAACCATAGCAGGTATTAATAGAGCAGCATCATGTGAGCTCTTACATAATAGCTCTCGTAACAGGAAAAGTTATTTCTGACGTATTTCTGATGTGTTTTACTGGTATGTTTATGCATATTGATTTGGATTTTCTCTCTTTTAAAGTATGTGCTACAGATCATAAACAATTTATTATCATTATTATTATTATTATTGTTATTGTTGTTATTAATTATTTATTCAAAATGTTCTAATTTTTAAGCCATTTTGTCTTGCTTTTATTATTATTATTGTTATTATTATTATTATTATTTTAATATTTATGCACACAAATATGAAAATATGTCTTTCACCCTTCATGTATAAAGTCAGCACTACTGTATCTAAGCACAAGATTTTCTGGCTTTAAACTTTGATCAGCTTATTCATAGCACATTTTATTTATTACTGCACTTGAGTAATAAAAGTCCTAGAAAGAGGTCAGACAGGCATCTGTTGGTGTGGACATGAAGACAGTTGGCTGCCTGCAGTAGCTATTTAATACTGTGGTCGTTATCAGAATATACAGGTGATGGGGTCAGCCAATGTGCTCTGATGATTTGCAGCCAACAGTTCAGGTCAAATGATAAGATCATGTTCAAAAAGTAAATACACTAACAGAGGAAGTTTGTTACTGTATGACAGATCTGTTACTCTTTAAAACATCAACATTACAAGTTCCTCTAAAATGCAGAAACTCAAGTATGTGTTGAATTGCAAAACTGAACTCACACATTAATAGTTTATTAAAAAGGATACTTGTTATAAACTCCTGTCACTGAAAGCTGTATTGGGAATTTGAGCTGTGTGATGGAGTATGCTCTTCTGCATGTCTCACTTGCCAAAAATGTTGTTTTGCTTCTTTTGGTGGCTAAAAATGTTACTCATTTGGCAAAAGAGAGTGGTAATCCTCCCAGTAGACTGCCAGAAATCCCCTGGCGAGTACATTACTGCAGCTGTGTTCTGCTCAAAACACAGCTAAAAGCCAAAGTTCAATTAGGGGGCAGGAACTACATGCTATCACTGCAAGTGACTCGATTTGGCTCCCAGAGACAAACAGCGATCAATAACTTTCAGAGGAGTGCTCTGCTAGATTTACTCTTGTGGACTAATGACAGCATGTCAGAAATGCACATGGACTTGGCTCTAGGTTTGACCTCTATTTAGAAGAACTTCTCCCATAAAAAAATGTCTCTTTCCCACAGAAAGATAAGAAAAGGAAGGAATAATCCTTAAAAACTACTGACCTCTACCGTGTCCCAGGAGCTCTTGGTTCATGCACAAATATTGATTTTCAGGCTACACCTTAAAAACTCCGGACATAGCACCTAAACAGTATAAAAGCTGATACTTCCGATGGTCAGCTGCCAAAAATATTTCAACACTGATAAGTGGTGATAACGAGATATGCTTGATTTGATGAGAATGCAGCCGAGATTAAGGAAAAAAAACTTTTCAACATACCAGAAATATAAATAAGAATACAAGCTGCCAGGTCAGAGCCAGTGTCTGCATTCTTGCATACTTTCAGGATATGACTGCAGATCTCTGACATGACATACCCCCGATGGTATTCATATTTTCTATTGAAAACACAATGATTTGGATTACCTGTAACTAGCCTGCTTTTAGAGGAAATAAAATGTTTTCTAAGTCTATTAACCCTGCTGTTTATTTGTAAGCGAGTAAATTTAAGCGCTGTCCAGTCTATCAAAACAAAGTGTAATTTGAAGATAGTGTCTGTATCCAAAAGAAATATCTCAACATCTAAAAGATGGATTGGCATGGAATTCTATTATGCAGATATTCAGGGTCCAAAATGACTCCAAATGATTTTGGTAATCCCCTGACTTCTCCTCTAGCACCAGCATGGCTCAGCAACTACTGGATGTATGTCCATGAAATTTGGAACCAACGAGTGTGTTTCTCTAACAGTGTACTATAGGAACTTTTCAACTATTGAAATTGCGTGGTCAAAATTTTATGACTTTAATTTTTCCAGTTCTTTGGTTCATGACCAAATACATAGCCTTGCATCGCTAATTCCCAAATGCTAGAGCAAATAAAATCTGACTTCATAGATTCATCTGGTTCTTAGGCTACTACATACCTGCAAAGCAAAATACATTCTTTTGAGCCTCAGCTGAACTTTATGTATAAAGTTAATCAGAATAAGTGAGAATGCTAACATACTAAACTTATCTGCTAAACAAGTTGTAATTGTGAGCATGTTTGCATGCTGACCTTGTTTAGCTCAAAGCACTGCCTCATAGCTGCTAGCACGATTATAGGCTTATTTCTAATGCACATGGTTGATATTATAATGTAGATATTTATTTAAATTACTGTCATTCGACTACTGATGATCTACCATTACTTCTGTATCACTTACAGCAATAAAAAGCCATTCAACACATTGAGTTATTTGTCTAAAGTACGATTTATTCATTCCAGACTTACGAAAACTAAATGTTTCCTACACAAACACAATAATTTTTAGATGGCATCCAAACACACAGCACACTGATGAGTTAATTTGAAACTCAAAAATGTAATAACACTCTGCAGAACTGATCAGTGTGAGCAATGGTCCATATAGCCTGTTGTCTGAGTTAACACTAAGTTTTATGTACAGTAAAGTATAAAGAAAATTGGTTCATACTCTTGACAACAGAGTTACTCCCATAGGGAATATACAGCATTTATTCTGATATGTGCCATATATACTTTAAATCAATGCCCATTATCGTTCACTGTTGTATGTCTTCCTCTAACCTCAGTATTTGTGTAGTTATTGTTCAAAGATTACAGATGAATATGAAATGGTAGTGTGAGCATATTGCAGAAAGAGAGCTTTAAATTTACTAAGCCTTTGTATCAGAACTTTGACTAGTTCACTTATAAACCAACCCAGCTGTCAAAAAAAATGTTGGCATTGCATTTTTGCTAACCACGGGTAAATTACTTTTGCACGGTACTATGTAGAAGGTACGGTGAAACTTGACATTTCTTTATGTGTCAACAACACTGTGAGGTTTAGGCACAAACCCCACTAAGCTATAAGGAAAAAAAGATCATGTTTGGGCTTAAAATACGCAGCTTTGGTGTTACAATCCCAGTAGGAAATGCAGCAATGTCTAAATGTTTGTTAAAAAAAAAAACAGCTTTTCATGGCATTATTCTTGATGGAAAAACAGCAACAAGATACTGAAAAACACCCAGATTCAGGAGCTAAAAAGTACTGGAAAAGCAGCCACAGGTTGCTAAAAACACTATCTTCTGGGAGTTAAAAAGCTGCAAGAAACACATCTACAGGTTCCTAAAAAATACCTAAATGAGGGGGCTAAAAAGCTAATGGAAAAACAGCAACCGGTCACTAAAAAACAACCAGTTTTGTTGTTCATTGGTCTTGAACAAGGGTCTGTAGTTTATGAATTATACAAATGTATAATATTTGTGGTTTGCTAAGTGCCAACATTTTCTTCTGACAGCTGCACAACCGAATTACTTTAATTCAGCCGATTCTGTTGTTGTTTTTGTTGTTCTGGCTGTCTGTCTCCCTGATAGAAGAGCCAAACCGCTGACATCAAATAGAGCCCAAAGCAGGCAAGAAAATCATACCGGTGGGCCACAACGAAAAATACCACCAAGAAGGTGGCATATAACAATGTTTTTGAGATGTTGCTGCAGGAAAAAGTCTCTTTCCACCATGAAACGGTTCTATTGATGCTCTCCTGTCCATTTGACGCTGGCAGAGCTGCAACTGTGGGTTGAAAGTCTGCCATCTCCATGTCTTCATGATTGTCCAGAAGGTGGCTAAGGTGTTGTTCTTCATCCAGAGACTCACTGATTGATGGCATGGGTATGGAAAGCCGTTTGCTTCTGCTCACAGAGGGCCTTTTGCCCACACTGAAACCTATATCTTTGTTCCTGTCTTTCTGGGCCTGAGCCCCAGCATGAACAGCCCTCAGACAGTGCATGTATAACTCCACCTCGTCATCTGAATCGGACTCTGCCGAAGCACTGTCATTGCTTTCTTGGTCGCTCTCAGGTTCATCTCTCAAAATGCATGAACTTCCTTCTGCAGCAGCGGAGTCACTCTCATCACTCTCAGCTCTTGTTAGGTCATGTGTAACAGTCTCAATGCTGTGGAAATATTTGTAAAGATGCATTTCATTTGGGATGTGTCCATTTTGCCCTCCTGTATTGTCTTTGTCAATTGCTCTCTTGTCCTGCACGCTGTTCACCGGAGCAAATAAACCATCCTCAGGCTTGTTTTGTGTGATGCCTAATCTCTCTTCAAAACACACAGCTTCATTCACCCTGTCCTCGATTATCATGCTCTCTGACTCTGCATCTACAACCTCTGACTCTCTTGTCTTGTCAACAACAATGCCCTCTTTTTCTTCAGGATTTTCCTCCTCAAAGTTTTTGTCCTTTGGTTTTATCTGATACTCCCACTTCACATGTGCGTCATAGTCATCTTTCAAGTCTATTTCAATTTCTTCCCTTTCTTCTATCTCCTCTCCCTCTTGACTATTCATCCTTTCAATATTGATCTCTTGTATGACTGTAGAGAGTTTGTCTTCCTCAGTTTCTGTCTTCTCTTGTTCCTCTCTTTCCTCTTCTTCAATTACTTCAGATAGTTCTTCCTCTCCAGCTATCTTTGTGGCTTGAACATATTCCAGTTCTTTCTCAACTTCCTCTATATGTTCTCCAGTCATTATCTCTGTCTCTTCAATTGTCTGCTCTTCCTCTAAAACATCTGAATCTTCAGCCTGGTTCTCTTTTTCTCCTGCAGCAGTAAACTTCACCATTTCATCCTCCGTCTTCTCTTTTTCTGTCACTGTTGTATCTCTTTTTTCTGATGTCGTCTCTGTCCCTGCGTCGTCCAGCTGTCCTTGGTCCTTCTCCACACTTTCTGTCTTGTATTCCTCCCCATCTGGTAATATGTTGCCCTCCTCTTCTTCAACCATCATTTCCCAGTTTTTGACCTCAGTGGTGTCTAATAAACAAAAATCCTCCTGTTTTGACACCGCAGCTTCCATTTCACGATGCTCTGTTTTTTGTGCGTCTTCATCTTTCAGCTCCATGAGCACATCACCATGTATGTGATTACTTATCATTGCTTTAGGTGTTGACTCAGCTATCTCTTCAACTGTCTTAAATTCATCTTTACACAAGTTGCTCACTACTGCATTTCCGTCCTCCACATCATTAGTTTCAGGAGATACCTGCAGTGATGTGATATCATTTTCCTCCACAATTAAAAAACAAGAAATGTGGCTATTCTCAGTTTCCCTCGTAGCTGAATTACTGATGTGCTCAACATTCAAAGCTGCAGATCGATTATCTTCCTCTGAAAGGCCATTGGCTGTTGATAAAGCTGTTTTGCCAACAACATTGTCTTTGTTTGACTCCTGTACACATTTGCAATGGTTTGCTCCACTATCACTGATCTGTTGGTTTGTCTCATCACTAAAACGCTCTGATACACTCTCAGAGGGTTGACAAGACATAAATGAGGCTTCTGGGCTGGTCATGACATCAGTGTCTGCAATTGATTCATCTTCTTTAGTTTGTCTGCATGTATGCTCTGGCAGTTGGACATCCTTGGTTAGATTATCATCCTTTTCTTCTACCTGAATATTTAAACTCGCTATGTGCATTTTTGAATGCAACAAATCCGTATTTAAAACATTTACAGTATTTGGATGTACCTCTGTGTCTCCTGATATCATTTTGGGAACCATGCAACTCTGGTCTGACTGCATAATATCAAGTGGATCCTGCAGAGTTTCTGTATAGTCCACGATATTGTTTGCTGTTGTGCTCAAATTTGTTTCGTCTTCTTTCATGGGAGGACTATTTGCAGCCGCTGACTCCTGAGTTTCAATTGCATTTCCCTTAACTTTGTCATTGTTATCTCTCACATTTGTTGGCAAAGTGCAGCTAGTCTGTCTCTTTTCAGTGTGAGGATAACTTTGAGTTGAGTTTCCAACATCCGGTACTGAATTTCCCAAATCACAGACGCTCTGACTTTCACTTCCCACTCTGCCAAATACCTGATGATACAACGGAGCCACAACAGTTCCAAATGTGAAGCTGTTGGTCTGGCCCACATGGCTGCTCACTGCTGAAATATCGCTGTCAGCTGGTTCAGCTGCTTCAGCTGCAGCATTGCTATCCTTAGCTTTTGACACAGACTTGTTGATATTTTCTGCAGGAGCAGGCTCATCATTTGAGGGGTTGCTTGGGAAATCTGTGGCACTTTCACCTCCTGTTAATGTTGCCGAGTCGGCAAAACTGCTGTTATCAGATTTCGCTGCTTCACTATTCGACGTGTAGTCTGGTGACGTATCATGTGTAACATCAAGCAGGGGTTCACTGCATGTTTCCAGTGACACAGAGGCTTCTGATTTACTGATTCCTTCAGTAAATGATCTCACATCTAAGTGCTTTTCCTCTGAGGTTTCTTTTATAGTGACCTGTTTTACTTCTGAAGGTGATTCATCTCTTCCAGTGTCATTTTTCTGAGAAAAGTAGTCCCTCACCCGAGCCATCCGTGCAGCCCTCCTGCGACTCTTTCGGCTGCAGTTCTGTCTGCTCTCGGCCTGTTTATCAACAACAGGGATAGATTCATTTCAGTTTGCTCTCACAGCAATTGTGCTGTTTTAATAAAACAGATAGCGGGTCACATTTAAAGTTGCATGTTACACACTAACATGCTCTGGTTAAATAATATCCTTGATGGAATTTTGATTTCGAAGATAAATTACTAAAACAGTATTAAAATAGCATGCATGACAAAATATGACACACTGTGGAAGTGCAAGCGGCACGCACAGTGTCCTTTAGGTGCACGGTACGTTATGTCTCTCTGGTGCTACTCAGGTCCCAGTCATGTGATATTCTCTCCGAAAGTGCACTAGGGGTCATGTCCAGTTTTCAGTTTCTCCTGATCCTCATGAACACATCATGGTGTTTTTAAACTCCCTTTTATAATGCACCAAACTTGTCAAATATATCTTGACAATAGGAGACTGGTAAACAATCCGACAGAATTTGTGGTGTCTAATGAGAGGGAGTTAATATCTCAGAGCAATTAGTTTGTCGCCAAATACTTAACATGCCAATACACTTGAGTTGCAAGCACATATTTATTGGAAAGTCTAAAGACAAAGCATTAAATGTATTAGTAAAGTCCACTGTTACGTCTTGTTTTATATGTGCCAAAGGAGAGTATTTCTTTTTTCTTTTCTTTTTTTTTTAACTCACCAGTAATTTCTGCCGCTCTTCCTCTGATGCTGTAGACTGGCCATCAGAAATCTGCACGTCTTTCATAGCATCAGCTTTCCCTTCACGTTTTGACACAACTGGAGAAAAGAGACATTTTACTTTTACATTGAGGCAGCACTATCACAGCCAGGTTTTTAAAATTCCACAATTATTTTCTTAGTTTCACAATCAGCAAAATAAATATTTACCTGTTGCAATGTTTTCCTGTTTTGAAGCTTCCACTGGTGCAGCATTTTCCACAGTGGAGAAACTCTGACTGTGAATGGATAAAATTGTGATAAGACTTAATCAGTGTGCCTGTCTTATATACTTTCATGTGACTATCATCAAACCACTTATGGCGACAATGGTGAGATACATTAAATCTTTTTGGTTAAGAAATAATAACAATAAAATAATTTTGCTGATGGTTTATTAGTGCAAGATGTTAATAATCTATATTAATGTTTCTTCCTATTCACAAACAGCCTGTATTGGTTGCACAATCCCTGCACTTTACCAGATTAGTCAGTCCTTCGTATTATTCATTCAGTTGTATAGACAGTAACAGTAATCTGACATTATTTGCCTCAAACTTAAGGAAAAGACAAACCTCAAATAAATCCACACCTACATAAACCTGATTGGATAGTTATCTTCTATTCTGTTTATCTTATCAAGGCTTATTGAAAAGTAACAGCTTTCATACAATGATTAAAACAATTATAGTCCAGCTGTTACAACAGATTTAACAGAACCCAAATGGTATGTCAGAAATTGTCCAGTCTGAGTTTACTCTTCTACCTAGGGCATGATGGACATTTCTCCTGACTGTGTATAACTTTTATACTTAAATTATGTTTCATTCTGTCTAAAAACATCATTAAACACTTAAAATCCTCACCTGGCAGTCTTTAGGCAACTCTTTTTGTTCATACTCTCTTTCTGTGGTTTCTCTTTCCTCTCCTTAACTCTCTGGTGACAAAACAGCACGTAGTTCCTGTCATTATTGTTGGCCCAGAACGTCCCCAGCGGAGTCTCATACCGCAGACAAAAGTCAACTCTGGCTCCCTGCTCCCCAAACGGGGGCACTAAGGTGATCTTAAATGAGAAAAGGTCCATGAGACTGTCACTGGAACCGATGTACTCTGCCAGGAGGTCAAAGTGGCTAGACCAGGCATCCAAGGTGGTTCGGATGTACACCGCCTTATTAAAGGAGATGTTGAGGACACGGATGACCCCTTTCAGTACTGTGGTCCCTGGAATTAACTCGATGGTCTCCAACTCCACTTTTTGCTCTCGCACTTTGACAAACAGCTCCTCAGTAGACAATGGGAGTGAGAAAGTGAGAGGGGACAAGAAGTATTCTTCTGTATCTCTACCTTTGCCCTCAGAAGAGTCACATACTGGCAGTATTGGATCATCCCAAGTGCCAAACTCCTTCACTTGCACTAAACTGAGGCCCTTAGCATCTGCAAAGGACACTCTCCTGGAGCCCAACGGAGGTGGCTCAAACTCAGAGTCCTCGTCACTGTCACAGCTCCTTCTTCGTGGTAGAGGAGAAGATTTGGGCCTGATGCCAATCACCACCTCACAGTCATCATCGTCCACATCCACAGAGCTCAGGCCTGGCACTCCTAAGAGGCTACAGGCCCCAGAAACTCTCGGTTGCCCCACAAACTCCATGGGGCTCTCTGTAGAAGAGTCAGCGGGAAGTGAACTGCAGAGCGTCTGCTGCTGGCAACTGACATTCAACATGCTCCGACTTAACAGATGGAGTCGAGTTACAGATGACATTGTTGCAAGGGCCAGCACTATAAATAGTCCAGAAGGGACTTAAACTATGTACAGTAGTCTGAACTCAGGGGAGAAAATATCATCCTCCTGCCCATCAGAGGCACAGCTTTTGTGTGATAAAATCTATAATATAGACTGATAAATACACAACTTCTTTATACTGCAAAAGAAGTCCAACGCCCTAAAGTTTTGTGGATGTTGTTCTGATATAACTATTAAGTTTTCTCTTGGGGGCTGTAATGCTATTTGTATAACAAGCATGAGATTTACCATGGCAGCTATTTGTTGCTTTTGGATCACAGTGGGTCACATGAGGTCCAAAACAGAACAAATGGCTGTCACGTACTGTTTATGCCTCCAAAATAATTTCCACTGACCAATCCCTGACTCTCTGATGGTGAAATAACTGGGAAAGCCTGATAATATGTAGGAAACAACCACATAAACTCATTCTTTTATCTGCTTATCCATACCAAGATTTTTCTGCAGGTCAGTTACAAAGCTTACAGTCATGAATTGTGTTTGTACAATATCCTGTGTTTATCTCACAGCTGTGACAAAGTGGCATGTCCAGCTAAGGACATGACCAAAGCTGTTAGTCCTCAGTCTCACTGAGCAAATAAAACACATATTTTAGCAGTGAGTAAGAGTATTAACAGAGGAATGGTGAACCCCCTCCTTTACTGGTTATGAACAGTATAAAGACATGTAAAAGCTGCCTGGGTGATAACAGTTTTGTCCAGCAGGAAAGAAGCTAATTGTCATATGTTGTGGGATCTGATACAAACAAGATACTTCAAATTTCAATGCAATGCAGTGACCTGGAAATAAAATAAACCATGAATACAGAGAAAGGAAGACAATATCTCACAGATACTTCAAACATGAAAGAAGAAAAAGCGGGATGTGACTTCATGAATGCATCTACAACAGAAGAGAGCAGCGAAGAACTTTTGGTGCAAAAAAAGTCTGCAACAATGACAGATGCTGTCAGTTGCTTTGACAGCACCATCACCAGCCCACCACATCCAGCAGAAAACAACACGAGCTCCTCAGAGAGTCCTTCCTCTGAGGACACACAGCTGTTGTCAAAACCCTCGCTCTCCTACATTGCCCTGATTGCCAAAGTCCTCCTGTCCTCCCCGTCCAAGAAACTCAACCTGGCATCCATCTACAGAGCAATGGAGGAGCAGTTTCCCTATCTGAGGAGCCGTGGTCCAGGCTGGAGGAACAGCGTGCGGCACAACTTGTCCGTGAATGACTGCTTTGTGAAGGTGGGCCGCTGTGAGGACGGTCGGGGCCATTACTGGGGGGTCCACCAAGCTCACCTGAGAGACTTCCAGCAGGGGAACTTCAAGCAGTACAGGAAGAGCAGGGTGAGGAGGGAGAGGGGACAATGTGAAAAACCAGCAGGGTGTCTGACTTGGATGGAGACCAGCTGCTTCCTGGGAAGCTTCTATGAGAGCAAATGTTTGGGTTGTGTGGAGCCACAATGCCCTCTGCAGGAACCAAGGAGGTACCAGATGAGTTATTGGGACTGGATCATACCACGCTATCAGCCGTGGGGTGTCAGTGCGGACTGGACACAATCCCCCAGCTGGATAAGACGTTACTACTTTGCAGAGAGGCTACATGACTCATGTGGCAGGGCTACAGCTGGGAGAGGGCACGACAGTCAACCCTTGACCTCCAGACTGAACTGCTGGGAGATGATTGACCCAGTTCTGAAGGGCATGACAGAGTCATATGACGGTGGGTTCATGGCACCACCAGTACAAGAGCTCAGGTTTCCTGGCTGCTGGTGTATGTCTCCAGTCATTAAATACTTAATAACACCTTTTCCTCACAAAGCCAACTTTTAATTTTATCAGTAAACTGTCTTTGAGTAGTTTAAGGAAAAGAAAAACAAAGTGGAGACTACATGAAAAGCTTTTTTTCCCCCCTGTTTCTAATATTCAGAAGATATTGTCATGACACTTGAATCCTCTTAAAATGATCACATCTCTTTGAGTCAAGATTGATCACTATAAGCAGATGATTATTATAACTTTTTTTTTCTTAATTCCACTGTGAGGGGACTTCTTGATCACTATAATTGAATTATTTAAACATCATTTGTATAGGCATGACTATGCCCTGAACATTTTGATCCATATAAGCAGTTAATCATTGTAACAATGACTAGACAAGACTAGTTACTTTTGTAGCACATTTTGGCAACAAGTCAATTCAAAGTGCTCTACAAAAAACATCAAAAGCATCGAGACCAAGTCCAAAAGAAAGACATTATAAAAGAACATTTAAAACAATCAGAAATGACATTAAAGAGAAAATAAGATAAAATTAGACTTCCTCAATACAGGAATAAAAGTTACACTGCAATGAAAGTTATGTATAAAGCAGGAAACAGACCTACAGTTTTGTTGAAGTTTGTTGTTAAAGCTGGACAGAGCAAAGTGGATTCCACTCTACTGTTTTCTTTCAATGAAAACTAGAGGGCAGGTAAATACTAATCCAGTAGGTGGCAGAAAGTTACCTTGGTAACAGTATCTACAATTCAATCATTGATTGCTCTTTCTTTCTTTGACAGATTTTTTTGAAGAGAGATTCGGCCTCTCTGCTTAACTATCACTTATATGAATGCATCTCGTCTAAATGTGCAGCATTAAGCCTTATTAACATGGTGCAAAAAGCTTCATCTTGTTGTGTAGAGTCATAGCTATGCCATGTTATTTTTTCATTCTTATGCCTTGTCAAGAGAAAAACACTTAACACTGTGTGTGTGAGCAAAAATTTGAAATAATGTATTCAGGATCTTTTTTCTTTACCTTGATATCCCTCTCGTTTGAGGTATAATAGCTCCTGACGCTGGAGCAGCCCAGCCTTTGGTCTTCATCATCTTCCTTTGTCATGCACTCGCAATCTGTAAAACATATTTTGCAAATAAGAGCCCACATTACAAGAAGAAACCGTAGGAATATGATAAAGGTTTCTAAAAGAGGAAAAGACAGAAAAGAGTTTTAAAAACATGCAGACATGACTGTGCAGAAACGTTCCCTACAAAGTTCTGAGTCACCTCAGGTATTGTTTGTCATTGTAGTTTGGTTGAAGTTTTACACTCTAGGGTACACTGCATTTATCAACAGCCAAAATTAAAACACTTTTATTTGTTTTTTTTCTAAGATGTACTGATATGCTATTCAAATAAAAGTGCCAACAATACTGTAAATAGCTCTTTGATAACAGTTTGACAGATGTGTAGCTGCAGAGTTCTTTTTGTTGTTGATACTGCATATCTAAATAAAGTCACAGACAACTATACTTGTCCTTTCTCAAAGCGGATCCTTTGTTTTAATCATGAAAGACAATAAATTATGCTTGTTTTGAGGCATTTTGTTTTTTAATATTGAGTTGTGTATGCCTATGAATATCAGCAAAGAAGAGCAGTGGCTGCAAAAATGGATTTGTACTGCAAACGTTTTGAAATCAGTGCTTTACAGATGTAATATTTATTGGTTCATACAAAATGTAGAGGACTTTTCACACATGCAAAAAAAATCATCACTCCAAATGTGGCGACCCTCACCAGGTAAGCTTCAGCCTAAAATAAAAAAAAAAGGATTTATAGCTTTAGCTGTTTTTCAGTTTTTCACATCCCAGTAATCATCTACCATTCTCAGTGTCTAATTCACTGGCTGACACTGGGACTCCTCCCCCTCAGGTAGACACACAACTCCATCAGTTCTCTCCCATTCTCACTCCAAATTGCATGACTTCAAGTCTGAGACATCAACTCTGCCTGGCTGCTCTGAATTCATCTTCACCTTAACGGTATGTAGCTTTAACATTATTCTGACAGACAAAAAGGACACTGGGAGCTTTGATCAGATTTTACCTCGTGTATATTTCTAGAAGTTCAAACTTAAAGTTAAACTCCTTTTCATGCTCACTTGTAGAGATAACAGGCTGTATTTCACAGCACTCTTGCATTTTTGTAGGACTTTTCTTAGCCTTTAAGTTTCTTCTTCATGCACTGCCGAGGTAAATGAGGACATGGAATGAAAAGTAGAGAAAAACTCTATGTAAGCTTTCCTGAATCTTCATGCCCTGCCAATAAGAAGCGACACTGACTTTATTGTGTTTCAAGTAACACTGATTTGAGTCGTGATACTTTAAAATTATAGTAAGTGGCACTATACAATGAGTATTTTATGCATGTCCAACTGTTGACAACATGACAAAAAACTCAACATGCAAGTGTGTCAATAGTATTTGTGCATGAGGTGTGGATGATGTTAATACCCAGAAATTGGCATTTTTTTAATGTGACTTAACTATGCAGAAATGCAAATGCTTTTTGGTGTTCCACTCACAGACAATTAAATTATTCCATGGAAATCACCTATATAAATGCACTGGATTTCAAAGTTTGAATTATTTTAGTTGTGCAAAGGATGCTTTTATTTTGATTATATTTCTTCTCTCTCTTCTATGTCCTATTAACCAGCAACTGAAAAAGCTTGCCTGTCATTCTGTCTTTCTTTTTTTCCCCCATTTTTTGTTTGCCATGCCTTTTTTGCAAAGTCCCACAAACATGTAATTTAGTAATTATGCTGAACTGAATCTACAATGTCTGAGTATTACATTTAATGTAGTGTTTTCTTTTAGGATCCAAGCTGGGATGCCTGAGTCTCCTCTTAGTCCCACAGCAGCCCGTCAAACCCCAGCCAGCAGCCTCCTCAGTCACACGGACGTTGGTGCAGAGCGAGTAGCTAATGGGGACTCCTGCAGTGGAGTGAGCGGTGAAAACTGGCAGAGTCTTCACCATAAACAGGTATCTTCATTTTCCCCCACAACCTCCCCCGCATCCTTCTCTTCGTCTTTCGTTCCTTCTTCCTCCTCTTCATAAGAGCAGTCTTAGACAAACATATGTCAAGAGAAATACCAGCTACCATATTGGACGTCCTCTGACAGGATGCCAAAACCCAGAGCCTGCAGCTCTGTTGACAGTGGCCGGGATTTCATATGAGATCTGATCCGGGTTGGGAGTTGACACGCAGAACTCTGTTTGTCCTTCATTATTAGTTTGTGAGCCAGAGCCAGGGAGGAATAATTGTCCACAGACCCAGGCCAAACAGATGCAAGTGAAAGGCAAATAGGCATGACCCAACATAATTTTATGGTTGTCTGTTGTGATTCCATCCTTGGGAATCTTAATCTAGGGGATCAATAAAACAACCAAGATAATGAACGCCTGGTAGCCATCATTTCCTTCAGTCTGCTGTCTTGTCCTGTCAGTTTTGTTCTACTCTTTTATCTTAATTCACTTTTGAAATCAGTGCAAGGCACTCTACATGTGAGCTTACAGAATGTTAACAGCATAACAAAGCATTGTAAAGAGTCTGATAGCACTGACTGTAACCATGAGAGCTTACTATATAAATGTGATGTATTTGTAATTTTCAGTTAGACTGTAGTCAGTGACGATGTCATAACACTTTTGTTGCAATGTTACCTGTCTGCCAGGGTGTGATTCCCCCATAATAATGGTTTCTGACATGAGATATTTCAACCTGCAAACTCTGAAAATGTTAAAAATGAAGACGATTTGCAAAGAACACTGGTTTTCTCTTACGACAAAAATTAACGACTTCCATCTGTGAGGTATTTCATTTCTAATTGAAGCATCCAAAAATCTTACCCAGTTATTTGTAAATCACAGATTTCACTTATTCACTTATCAATCACTTATTTTAAAACAATTTTACTTTATTTACGATTTAGAAAAGACAAAAGAGTATAAGACAGGTGCTACAATTAGAAATTGTTTTCATTATTAATTAATCTGTTCAGTATATATATTTTTTATAATCAGTCCATTCAATATTTAATCAGTACATAATCAGAAAATCTCAAATTTTCTGATCCCAAATTGGGCTGGCACAATATCAGATTTCCCCTATATGATTAATGTGGCCGTAAGAATTCATGACAATAATATTATTGCAATAACGAGAGTATGTTGGAAAAATAAAATTATCCTATCAGTCAAATTAATCTTTAACTTTGTTTGTTTATGTATTTACTCAAAGGAATTACACACAACTCCAACAGCAGGGAGGTGAAGAGAGACTCTGTAACATTATCTGCACAAAATTGTACAAAAAGAGCAATTACACTAAGTGAATAGGCAGCTAGATGGCATTGGGGAAGGGAGACAAAACGAGAATGTAAAGAAATGGAAGCGACACCACTATGACCAGAGTGACCTCTTTAAATTTCTTCTTTTGTCTAATTAACTGACTGCAGTTGGGTTTAAGAGGTACACGGTGAGGTAAGGACTTCATACCCTGCGCATTTTTACACACAGAGGTGATTTTTTTATCAGACACAGACACATAAGCTGCATCCACTGTAGTGTTAATCAGTTAGAGTTTTGTGTGTAGTTTATTTAGTGTAGTTGAGTTTTGTAAGTTCTATTTTGTTTATTTTGGCAACACCACTTTTTCTTGTTCCCTTCACAGTAAGAGAATCTTTCTACTAAATTCAAATTTTGCAAGAAGAAAAATTGTTGCACATTTCTGCTTCTCACAATTTTGTCTGTCCTATGCTTTCGTTCTAATTGTTCTGTTACTGTCTCTTGTTCCTTTCATTCAAACCAATATTATATTTTTATAGATATGACAGAATAGTAGCAAATCCCCACATTAAACAGGCTGTAAATGCTTAAACACATATAAGTCTTTTAAAAAATATGTTTTGTTTTGTTTTGTTTTTCTAATAAAATAAAGACCAAGTCATACAAGGAGTGCGGATCATTATGGCTGTTGTGCCAAAGTGTGAATTCTTCATCTGCTTTCATTGTTCTTAACTTTCTAGTTATCTATCAGTCTGGTCGAAATACAGTAGATATTATCTCAAAGGACAGAAGACAAAAATGACAAACTTGAGGTCCCTGATGTGTTTGTCTTTCATTATATCCTACAAGCCACTACGATATTACTCCAATATAGACACAGGGCTTCACTAAAACCAATGAAGAACATCAGGTCACAGCCTTTACACATGTCTGTATGCAGCAATTGATACTTTATACGTAGTAAATCAAGATATTGTTCAGATAATACATTATATTTTCCCAAAGAATTAATTTGAAACACTTGTGTTGTCTTTAGCAATATTTGTAAGACAACATGTCGAATTTGTAAGTGGCTTCTGTTTCCTAATGCATTCACGGCAATTGCTGCTGCCCCTGCTTGAATACAAAAGGAGACAATCACTGTGTTATTTGTCACTCGATCAGTAACAGTGCAGATCGGTTATTATTCTGAGAGTGTTTGCCTTTATTAATACCCATACACTTCTATTAGGAGTCAAAACAAGCATGTAATTGTGTTGCTAATTAACTGGTCATCCTATCTCCCATCTCATTTTGGGTCAATGACACAATCCAGCATGATGGTGTTCACAAAAGGTTGACAGGGCTGTTTTGTAATTGGTTTGGAAAGATTCCCAATTCGATGGTTATTACTGTTTAACACCTGACACTTGCCTTCTGTCTCACTCACTCGTCCTCTTGCCTTCACTTTGTAGGCTGTGTTCCTCTATCATTTTATTCTTGCTCTTCTTCTTGCAGGTGTTTCTGGCTATGATGGCTCCTCAGCAGATGCAGCAGCTTCTGTCCCCAAACCAGCTGCAGGCTCTGATCCACCACAAGCAACAAGCTCTTCTGCTTCAGCAGGTATTTATACAATACTAACACTAATATAGGTACCACTTCTACTCCTACGAATACACTGCAGTCTGGTTTACTGGACCGTGCATCTGCATAATAAATTTTTCGTTTCATGTATATAACTATTTATTATATTGGAATTACTGTAACTTAACTAAAGGGGTAAATGCAACACAACCTTAAAATTAACTATAAGTGTGTTAATGAACTAAGAAGTTACAGTTGTCCTAATAAGTTTAAACTCAAGTACTATTTAATGTCAAGTTAAACAAAAAAATAGCTTATAGCGGGGGAGGGGGGGGGGGGGGGTCGTGACAGCATAGTATCACAACAGTTTTGTGTGGTAATATCATATTGTTACAGAGGCACCAAGTATCAATTTTTATATTATATAATTCATGATTATTACAAATACAAATTAATTCCATTCCACTTTACATATTTTGCTGCAATAAAAATGACTGAAATTATTTAAACCGGCTAAAAAAATGTATTAGATAATAACGATGTTGATAGTTTTCCTTTGAGGACATATTTAGCAGTTGAAAAAAGGTAGGCTATAATTGCTAATTGTAATATACTGCAATATGTTTTATCGCATTACTCAGGATATTGCAAGATGTTTAAAATAGCAATAATATTGTAATGAAACATGTGTCATGATAATATTTTACAGTCTGACTACTGATGATTTTCACCCCTAGTTTACATCCTTCAAAGCAAGATAATTAGGTAACAAGTAATGATCATATGTGGGAAAATTATTTTAGACAGCTGATGTAACCGCAAATCACTATTTAGATAAACGGCAGCTAATCTGGTGAACAAACTGGTCAGGTAAGCGTGAGAAAAAATGTCCAAATGACCCCCCTAATCATTAAGTTTAGGCTAGCCGTGTAGCCTACCTGACCATACAAGTTCCACCCCTTATAAGTTATTTAGCGTTTTTAACAAAGTCTCCTCTCGTCAGTGTCCCTATGACCACAAAAAAAAATTGTGTGTGTTTATGAAAAATAATTGTAAACAACAATAATTGCATCAAAACTGTGCCATATGCCTCAGATTTGCTCAGTGTTGGTAGTAGTCAAACAAAAGTTAAAATTTGTCTGTATAAGACCTCTAAATTCTCAAGGGAATAATTTTAGTGTTGGTTATTTTTAATTCAAGATGTTAGACTATGTTTTACTTTTTTACTGATTTGACTATAATTGTTTCATTAAGGTCAATGTTTTTATTGTTTAAGTAATACTACTACTACTACTAATAATAATAATAACAATAGTAATGGTCCATCACTATCTTTCTAGCAACACCTGAAAGAATTTTACAAGAAGCAACAACAACAGATTCACCTGCAGCTGCTTCAACAAAAGCCCAGCAAAAAAGTCAAAGAGGTAAGTATTTATTTGTGGTCTGGTTTTTTGTTTGTTTGTTTGTTTAGTTTTATTTATATATATATCATATTATATATATATAGTTGATAACATATATTCTGGTAAGATTCTGGTAAGATCAATAAATGTTATCAACTGAAAAATGATTTCTGGTCTAAGTGGCCTTTTACATTTTTGTGTGATTTGTTACTTGTTTTTGTAATTTGAGAACAATTTTTCTTGACAAGGTTGCTTAAGGAAGCCATAAGAGATACAGTATAATTATAGGATCAGTACCTGGATCAGCATCAGGAGAAAATACAGTGTGAGCAAAGCTTCACATGAATAGTACCTCACTTTTCTGTAAAATTTTTCCTCTTCGTCCTCCAGCTCCCTGCACAGCAGCTCGTGTTCCAGCAGCTCCTCCAGCTTCAGCAGCAGCTCCTCCGGGTGCAGGGACCAGTCCTGTCCTCTCCTGCTCTCTCTCCAGGTCATTAAGATTCATTTTCCTCAGTAGCAGAGTCTATTGAAAGCAATTGTGATAACAGCTGTTTACAATAAGGTTATGATATCATGTTATATCATATCAAAAGGACACAAAAAGACAAATATTGACATCTGATACAATTTTGTCCCAGACACATCCACACAGGAAGATTTGTTTCTTGTTGATTTTATGTTCAGTTACATAACTGCACTAAGTTCAAAAGAGATCGCAATGAAAGACGAAACCTAAAAGTAGAAAATTCATCCTTACTCATAATTATAGCCGTGATAATTATTCCTGGATTACAGTCAAGAGGTGACATGAGGTCACAAGAAAGATCTGCTCTCCCCGTCTTTGCTCTCAAGTTTTGAGATGGGAATAAGTAGACACTGTATGAATTTAGAGCACAGACAAAAGAATGCAAGTGTGAACAGCAAAATAAATTATACTCACAAAATAGTAAATATCATAATTCTGGAAAAATATGCACAAGTCAGCTGCCTTTAAGTATTATGTATTGATCATAAGCCCCTCTTATCTTTGCAGTCAATCAGTATGTAAAATATGAATTTAGAAATGTACAAAATGCTGTATGTTTTCTGATGTTTTAGCTGGTCTGAGCCCTGCAGAGATGCAGCAGGTATGGAAGGAGCTCGCAAATGGAATAACTGAAGATAAAACCACACCAAAGGGCAATCAGGACTCTTCAGCTAACGACATAATGTCAACAAAGGTCACAGGGAGGCAGAGCGGTGACCAGCAGTCTCCCTCTCCTCGCAGGGCAGAATGGTATGATCTGTCTGTTCGTTCTGTAAAGTGATTGTGAAAACTGAGATGATACTGCTTCTCTCTAAACATCAAAGACTCGTCATCTGTAGACATTTTCTTTCTCTTAAGGTGCAGGTGAGGAGCTGTTTTGCTTTCACAGCGAGACTTCACTTTTAATTCCCCTTGGGACGATATATTTTGTCTTGTTTGTTTGCTTTGTGTTCCACCACCTGAAGTGGTTCAGCAAAGAGAAAAAGTTTACATGACTACATGTCCCAAATCAAAAGTAAATAGTTTTCCATTTGTTTCTCAGTGCTCTCATCCACCTCTCTCTGTCATTTTCTGCCACCTGAAAAGAAAAGAAAAGCACGCTTATATCTGTTTTATTGCTGCTTTGCTCTCGTTTTGATGCGGTTGTCTGCCTGCTGTGGTTTTTTAATCATGACAATTCTTTCACTCCAGTGCTGTCAAGGCTGATCGCACTGCCACACATGCTCTCTACGGTCATGGTGTTTGTAATTGGCCCGGATGCGAGTCGGTGTGTGAAAACTTCAGCCAGTTCATCAAGTAGGTTTTAACTTATCTTAATATATTTCACTCTCTGACTCTTTGCACCTTTCTGATAATGATTTGAAAATTGATAATGATTGAAAATCCCACAGAAAATGTTTTCAGTGCAGGCTTTAAAGGTGGTTCTGAAGTGTTTTTAGTCCCAGTTTTGTCGCTATATTTAAGTTACAGAGCTGTACATCCATTCAATAAATCTCTAGTAATCTTTGATAAACACTGTAGTCAGATAACAACACTTATTACTGCTTGTAAAGAATATTTTTGGGGATTGTTAAGAGCTGGATCTAAAAAAAAAAAACATCTGCCCACTGCTCAACAAAACAAAGAAACAGATAAACAACAAAAAAACAGTTTGCCAAGTGGTAGTTTTAAATATTCCAGAATCTAGGTTATCAAAACTTACATATTGCCTTTTTTATTTTTTACAAGGAACGAAAAAAAATAAAAATATAAGAAAAGAAAAAGAAAAGAAAAATAGAAAAATTCCCAGTTAACACCTTTGTTTAGTGAGATAATTATGCAACCCACTTGCCAGAATAAATGTTGCTATTGTACGTTTCTGAAAACCACAGATAAGCTACATTATTATGTAGCAGATACACACTGTGGTTACTGTGTACTTTTGTTTAGTTAAAAAAACCACTTGGTTATGGTTAAGAAAAGATCATGTTTTGGCTTAATTTTTCAGTTTTGGGAGCACAATCCCAGCTGGAAAAGCAGTAATATTTCAGTGAAAAACAATCACTTTGTGTGCCACTATCATGGCAGAAACACAGCATTGTTTTTATGCTACTATCCAGTATGGAAATGCAGCAATGTCTCAATAAAAACAATTGCTTTTTTGTAGCGCTATCCCCACTGAAAAAGATGTATGGGGTGCCTATAAAACACCCACCTGTGGTGGCTAAAAAGCCACTGGAAAAACATGGATGACTTGCTAAAAAAAACGTTTTTTGTTGTCTTTTGGTCTTAAACATTGTTCTGCAGTGGCCCCAAGCCTGACAGACATCTTAACCTGGTGACACACCATTCACCATCCCTTCCAACTCCCAAATGACAAAATCAGCTCAAATACTAATGCATAACACATATGAAACCTACAAATGCAACATATTTATGATTTGTAGAAAAAATACAATGCCAACATTTTTTTCTGGCAACTGGGCTGAGGGTTAACTAGGTAAAAGTCAGATTTATGGTGCAATAGACAGAGGTATCTTTTTTATCCAGACCAACAGATGAATATATGAGGTTATTAAACAGCATGAAGTGTTTTTTAAAGGCATCTTTCACAAAAACTGATGCTTATCTCAATGTCTTAAAAGTAAGAATAGGACACAAGAGGCAAAAACTACTAAAATGTTAGTCAGATTAGATTCTCAACCATCACAATGTATTTCAATGGTGAAAACAGACAAAACAAATACACATCATGTAAAAACATCCACAGAAAATCCTGCAGCTCAATCCACTTCTCTGCCGTTGATGCATATGTTCAGCATTCAACATACGATTCTTACTTTGCCAAGAAATCATGAAATTCTGCACAAGTGGTTTGAATGAAGTTATTATATTGTTTTGATCGATTTTGACATGTTTTTTTTTTCAGCACAACTCAGGGTCACAACTGGAATCCATTGTAATAACTATTTTTGTGAAGGAGCGAGCTGCAGACCTTTCAGAGTAATTCATACTCAATAGAAAGATTTTTAGTCTACTTTACCTTTAATGCCCCTGTGTGTATTTCAGGCACATAAGCAGCGAGCACACTCTGGATGACAGAAGTACAGCGCAGTGCAGAGTCCAGATGCAGGTGGTTCAGCAACTTGAGCTCCAGGTAGGCGTGAGTCCTGTAAAGATGTCCAACAACAAAAGTTACATCTGCTGCTTGAATGTTAGCTATCGGGCATGCAGACCTGTCCTGCTCTGTTTGGGTCAAATAGGAAAAATATAATTTTGAGTTTACACTGTAAATAGTTTTAGTTTTACTGAACTATAGTATATTAATTTATTTTTAAAAATTGATATTGATAGAAGCAATAAGTGTCTGCAATGTGGGATACTTTCTTAAATTTCACCACCTAAACACTTTGTTGCTTGTGCTAAATATTCATAGCATTCTCCAAACACTGCCTCCTTCCTGATGTTTGACACTGAAAGATAATGTATATTCCAAAATGTGTTTGGTTCACAGCATTCCATTTCAATCTGTGTTCAATCTGCATCCACTCTGATGTCTTCCCCCTCCCTTCATCTCCTCCAACAGCTCTGCAAAGAACGGGAACGTCTCCGAGCGATGATGGCTCACCTGCATCTGCCATCTTTAGAGTCTCAGTCGATCTCTGCACCCGCGAGTCTACAGCTGCCACCGTCTGATACAGCTGCTGACCCACACTGTCTCCAGGTAGATAGTGTGCACTGATAGCTGGGTGAACAACAGAGACAAACTAAATGAGCCGTAAACTGCAAAGTATTTCAGAGCTGTAAGCAAAACTCCAAATATGTGGTGGAGAGTGAAAATGATCACATCCTATGAAGCGCTGATGAAGATACTGCCGGCCTGCTGAACTGGTGAACTTTTACAGTTGGATGAGTTGCAAAAATATGTTGCCATTTGCCACAAAAACATGGCTTAGAGGTAAACCTGCATGAGATGAGGGTCACAAATATTTGAAACTGCCCAGAAAAACGATGCCAGATTGAATCGCAAATGCATTTCCTGAAAAACTTTAAAAATTTTGCACTTTTTTTTTTTTTTTACCATAACTTTCAATTTTTTTTCCCTTTGTTTAGATCTCCATCCTTATTGAGTCTGACTTGCTGCATGATGTGAGCGCTTTTTTCCCATTTGGTGCCCAGCTGTTGGCACCAGATGGCTGCCATTGTGTTTTCAGACAGCAGACATGCTCTCTATAATGCAGAAGCTAATCAGATGTTAATCTTGCAAATATTGCACCATAATCACAACACTCACCAAACAATTTCACCCTATAATTAACAATAATTGGCTTCCTTCTTTGTGCGATATTAGCGGAATCACCTCTGAGGAGGCGAATCAAATCGCTCTGTTACACTCTGTTAAAAAATCTCCCTCTCTGTTTTCTTTCTCTGTCAGTCTTTTCATTTCACTCCTTCCTTTGTTAACTTGGGTCGTCTGCTTGTGTCGCTCTCAGCTAAGTTCAGTCGCTGCTGCCAACAACAACCTGCCCTCGCTGAGTCCGTCAGACTCACCCCAGGTGTCCCCTCAGCCTCTGGCCCCCATCAGCACTCCATGTCAGGGGTGTAAAGAAGAGTCGTCCACTCATACATCATGTCCTGGGGCCATAAGACATCGCCATCAGCCTTTGGTCTACTCATTGTCTTCAGGTAAACTAAATACTGTAATCACTTTAATGTTCTTGCAGAAAATAAATTCACTCAAAATTCAAAACTTAAAATTTTAATTCTTAATTCTTACTGTCTTTCAGAAAATGAATATGAGCTTTACAAGAACACCGATATCAGACCACCTTTCACTTATGCAACACTGATAAGACAGGTACCGTCTATGACTCGGAATAGAAGTGATTTCTGTCTTTACTTAAAACCAGGGTGGGCAGTTTTCTGGCAAAGGAAAAACAAATAATTGAATTTGAAAATTCAGCCCTGCTTCTGCAGCTTTCCCCACTGTCCAAAGCCCCTTCTACCAGACAAACACAGACATATGATATGAGCTTCATACAGTAACATGTACGATTATTAGTCATTCATTTAAATCATCCCGATTTGTAATTATGACCCTGATGTCTTTATATAGCGGCAATTCTGTGAGAATTATCGTTTTGTTTTCATTGCAAACATGCTGACCTGTAAAACCCGTTGAGAAGACATACTGTAATTTCAGATTCTAGCTAACATAAACATAAATATGAATTAGCCACAGCCATTAACCTTTAGCTCCAATTAGTAGAAAGTTAAACTATTTGCAATATTTTATCTTAATTTCTGGCACAATTCACTGAAATTGACACATTTTATTTCGATATTTTTCAGATTTTTTGGGGGGCCAAAGTCCTTGTCATGGGCTTGGTTTTCAAATGCTTTTTTTTTTTTTCTCAGTCGACTTGAATTACAATAAGCTCAGAGTTCATAAGAGGATTTTTGCCCAAAGATGCCCCCAAAATATAAAATTGCCTACCCCAGCTTTAACTTCGAACATTGTACAGTTGTTTTTGGGGTTTTTTTTGTTTGTTTGTTTGTTTTTGTAATTTACATCCTTTTTGAGAGTAACTGCACAATTTGTAGTTCAGATGCATCCAGATATTTTTTTCCTTTTACTCAGTCTTTTCCTATTTCTTATCATTATCAACGTTTTCATGTTAGAGAACTTTCTTGCTGATAAACAACCTCTCTATGTTCAGATAGAACAATTTTGATAGTCAGTTAACCATGTTAATTAAGTAACTTTTCAAGCAAAAATCCCATTTCCACTTTTTTAAATATGATGTTTGGTGGCTTGCTTTGTGGCCACTTTGTGATAGGGAAGATAAATATCTTTGGGTTTATTAGACAACAAAGGAATTTAAATGGGTCCATTTGCTATCTTCTCACATAATATGAACCTTATTTGCAGTCATGCATTTGCCTTGTGTCAGTAAAATGATTTCTAGTGAATTATCCTAAATAAGGCATTTGATTCATTTAATAAGAAAATAAAATGATAATGTCAATAAGAAAATAAGCATCAGAGTTGTAAATGAGCGACTGTCCCTTCCCCCTTGGATCAGAAGTGAAAATGTAAGGACTTTAATTTGGTCTGGTAGTGTGCTACAGTTTTTTTTTCCCATCCCATCTACAGGCTATTATGGAAACATCAGACATGCAACTAACACTGAACGAGATATACAACTGGTTCACACGGACATTTGCTTATTTCAGACGCAACGCTGCCACTTGGAAGGTATATCTCACCCCCACATAATTAACTGTGCGATCCAAGTCTGTGTCATATCCTATTTATACAGCATGTATTCAGTAATATCTCCTTCACTCTGATTTTCTCTGAATCAGAACGCAGTGCGCCACAACCTGAGCCTACACAAGTGTTTTGTGCGCGTGGAGAATGTGAAAGGTGCAGTGTGGACGGTGGATGAGGTGGAGTACCAGAGGAGGAGATCCCAGAAGATCACAGGGTATGGTAGATGACTTCCTGTTTACCACAGTGCTGGTATCACATCATCATTAGCAGCAAAATGTATTTTAGCTAAAAAAAAAATCAGTATCAGTTAAGTGGTTGCTCTAAAATGTTTAACTATATTTAACTTGCTGCAATAAGCCGTTTCCGACAGAGAAATTAATCTGTTATTTATACTCTTCAAAGCCACCAGACTCCATTGAGAAAAACATTATTTTTATCTTTTATAACACAGGAGCTGCTGGTCTGCTGCTGCACTGATCAGTAATCAGTATTTTTTTGTTATTGGGTAACTTTGATGTTTTAAGGGTTAGTTTAGATTCACCAAAGACACACAATACCAAAAACAGACTAACTGATCAAGGCACTGGCAAACCAGCAATTCACATGTGTTACAAGGTAAAATGACTGTTTTTGTCAGGAGTCTGGTGGCTTTCTAGAGAGCATCGTTGGATATAACTGCTTCAGTGCCCTGGAAAGGGATGTTGATGAAAATATTCTAAATATGGCAAACTATTAAATTGATTGACTATTTTAGGTGTCTATTAAAAATATTTTGCTACCCCTGTCCACAGCAGGAAATTGCTTAGCTTCTGTGGCGGTACTTTTAGACCTCAGTTTAATAAACAAAAATGAATGAGTCAAAACTGACTACATGTATAATCCCTGCTGCTTCAAAATAGGTCCTATCTTGCCTCCACAGTGGTGCACACGTTTGTTTCTTAATAATAGGCCTCAGTAAATGAATGACACATATGTTCGGACTGATCCTGGGGACAGTTTCAAGGCTCTTTCCTGATTGTTGTTCAACAACTGAATTATTTGTCATCATAAACGACCTTGCCTCAAACTATTGCTGTTTACCATGTTGTGACTTGTGAAATATGGATTAAGTATTGATTTGCTTGTCATGAATTAGACATAAATTGTGTCCATTCTGAATTTCTGTTACCTTTGTTATTCCTCAGGAGTCCATCACTGCTAAAAAATGTGTCATCCAGCCTTGACTTTGGGACCGTTCTGAACGCCAGCTTACAGGTGAGAGGATGTGTAAAAGTCCACCTTTCAAGCCACTGCAGCACCAGTTCTTGATTTGAGTAGTCTGAAGTGGTTGAGGTCGCTGTTTGATTCCGATCAATCTTCTTTTTAGACGGCACTAGCTGAGGCGTCACTGCCGGGATTCAAGAAGGAGTGTGTTAGCAGAAACTCCCGCAGTCAAATACAGGAGAACAATGCAACAAACAGCCACAGTAAACAAAACTTTTCTTCAAGAGTCCAACAGTGAGTATTGTTTATTGTAAACTCCAAAAATGCAAATCTGGGGTGGGTTATATTTTGGCATCATTGGGCAAATATCCCATAATAACTTTTTAGCATATTGTTATGGAGGTAGTCTGAGAGAAAACTGGACTTCTCTATCTCCTTTTGGCTCTCTTTTCAGGCTTTAGAAAAATAAGGCTGTGACGGGACACTTTGTCCAATCACAAGTCATTTCAGAGATTTCAGATGCATGTCCCTTTGGTAAAAGCCAGACTCAATGGCAAAGACTCCTGCTGAGAAAGTGGCTTTTCCAGTATTGACAAAAACTGCCAACATTGCAAAGCAACTCAAAATAAGGAAGATGGACGTATCAAAAAGATAGTGTAAAAGAAAGTCATACAACAAATGAAATAAAACACGTGTTAATGTCAGTGTAGCATTTCAGAGATGGCAAGAAAATGTTGCTAGCACTTTAGCTCTCTCCTAACTGGAGTCAAAGGCCCACAGCTGCAGCTAATACAAGTTCATGTTTTTGTAGCTACAGAGCCTTGTGTCACAGTTTGTCTTAGCAAAGGACTTTACAGGGACGGATCATCAGTTACCAGCTGTAGCAATTTGAATCCAGCGGGGCAGACCTAACTCCCTGCCTGATCAGCAAACTTTCTGTTGCTGCCCTTACACAGGTTAGATCCGGTGCTGCTGCTGGCCAACAGCCCGCTGTGATATCCGGTGCTACGGGGTTTCCGTTGGCTGAATTCAGCTTTGTACAGCTGCTTACTGAGGGTCTGTGTTTTGAGACACTATCCTCCTGAGCAAGCAGTCCACATTGGCTGGGGGGAGGCGGAGGGAGCGTAGGGTGGCCTGCTAGCTAATTCTAGCCTCATCTGTGGTCTGATAAACAGAGAGGCAGGGCAAGAACGGGCTAAGTGAATGTGTTGCATGCATTCTACAATAGATTAAAATGAAATAAATCATTGTGTGGGAAACAGTGAGTTTCTGTATGACGCATGTGCATATGCCCGTGGTTGTCTGGTGTGAAGGGCTTAGAACAGAGAGCTGCAGGAGGGGGGTGTTTATATAAATTCTGCTGTTTTTGCCTTTTCCCAAATAACTGCCTTTCGTTTCTTTTGCATTACTGGTGTGTGGCAATAATGTATTGAAATGTCTTTTTACCTCGCTCAGGTCTCTGTTCCACAAAGACAAAGCGCTGAATCTGAATGACCAAGAATCTCTGATGCCAACAGTAAAAAAGGTCAGTCTACAGCAGGACGTGACTGAAGATGATGATGAGCATTTGTTTGACCTTGAATGACAAAAACAATGGTTCCAGACTCAGAAATAACAAGTTTCAGAGCAGTTTAGTCAGCCTTTGTGGAACATTCAGGGATGCACACCATCTTAACTTCACGTTAATCTACAGTGTATAGTGCCAGGCTGCCTGAAATACTCACAAAATTAATCAAAGATATTCAAAATTGTGGTTTATTATATGGTTCATATATTCACACATACACAGGAACTTTTTTTGGTCATGGATGTTTACATGTCTGCCTGCCACAGTGCACTGTTTTTTGTTTTTTTTTTTTTACATTTCTATCTTAAAGAAAAGAAAGTGAAATACAGTGCCACTTGTGGTTTTTACACTTGATTTACATGTTTTTTTTTTGTTTGTTTTTTTTTTTGCTTTTCTGATTATCTACAGATAAAAAAAATAATAATTAAAAAAACAGTTTAAAAATATAATAAAAGGACCAAAAGTTCTGATAGTTAAATATGTGATTCAGTGTGTATTCAAGCCATACTGTTGCTGACATTGTAACTACCCAAACAAGAAAGTTATGATTTTTTTTTTTCAAATGAGAACAAGAGCAAAATAAGTGCATCATGGCAAGCATCAATTTTTTTTGTTTTTTTTTTTTAAAAAAAGAAAAACAGTAGAATTTTGGGATTTGATATTCTGAGGGAAATGTGTGTCCTTTTCACAATGAATAAAGTAAATGACTGCCTTCAAAGGCCAAAAATACAGACACATTAGTTATAATATGATGTAAAGAATAAATGTTTTGTCTGTTTATTGTAAAAGCTGACAGATTTAACACCAGGTGAATGTGAATGTTACATTACAGCAAAGAGAGAGATGCTTTGTAGTGACTGTTTTCTGTTGATGATATATTTGAAAACATACATTATAGTCTGTGCTGTGGCTTCTCTCTGTTGTCTTTGTACATTGAAAATACTTGTAAGATACACATTAGTCTACTGAAATATGTTTTTGCAATGTTAGCAAAGTCACTGTCTTGTGTGTTTTCCTGTTTCTCTCTGTGTAACTTCTGTATTTAATACTGTGTTTCCACTTAAATAAAGATTGTTCCAAACACACACCTCACCATCATTCTGAGTATTTACTATAGATGTTTAGCACATAAAACTCTCTGTATTTATAACATTTAACAACATATAACATTTATAAAGTCTGTAATTGTATGCCCATGCTGTCTGATTATCATGTAATAAATATGTGAAAACCTTACAATTGTATGTCAGTTAATGGTCATTTTATCAATTTCATACATTTGTGTTTTGATATAAATCTTAGACAGCCAGACTGGATAAGTCAATATTTAATGTTATTTTTACCAAACAGTATTTTGAAAGCCTTAATACCAGATAATGCAAATAAGCTGTCATGGTCACACCTGTGAGAGTGTAAATGTGTGTTTTTGATGGAAAAATTATTTTTTTTTTTTTTGACTGAATTTCATAAGAAATTTCACAGCCATGTTGCTCAAGGCTTTTAGTTTGGTTTATTCTAATATTATGAATTTTGTAAAAAAAAAAAAAAAAAAAAAAAAAAAAAAATGTAAAAAGTTCACATAGATACTCATCACAATATATATATATATGCTTTTTTGCATGTTTATTTAGCAATATGTGTGTTTGGAGTGAAAACAATAATAGATACATATATGAGGAAAGTAAAAATGATTCTAATACCCACTGCAAATAATGACGATTGACATTAAAATTGTTACATAAATAGCAGATTGTTTTTCTGAATCATCATAATGATTTTCAAACACCTTTGTTAATATTCATGGTTGTTTGTTTTTTGACGATCACCGAAACAAGATTTTGTTTATCCTCCCTTTTATCACATCGTCACGTATAATGCTAGAATAGGAAAATAAATGAATAAACAATGGCGTCACAGCATGAAGTGAAGCTGTTATTGTAGACTTCATCACAAAATACAGAACAAAGGCCTCAGATTTTTCAGCTCCCTGTTTTGACTAATGTCAGTAATTGTCTTTGCTGATAACGAGTAAGCTTTAAGTTTGCTTTTGCCTCTCAGGGCTCCCTTTGATTCGCTGTCAGCCTATTAGATGACATTTTCTTCTGACTGCCTCTCCACTGCTGCGTTCACTGACTGAAAGTTAGCATGGTGCTCGACAACTTCAACAGCTTCACTTATGTGTTGCTTTGATGTGCCATATACTCACTGCGAGACAGGCGAGTCAACATGTTTCTCCACGCAACACTTTTGACAGCACTTAGTCAACAGCCCCTCTGAAAGGGCTGGTCTCTGCTCAGCTTCTCATCAGCGTGTAATGGAAGATGTTTTCACCCCGTGTGCACAATCTCTCCATGAAATACTCATCTGTGGGAAAACAAGATTTCGACACACAGAGATTTAAACGTCACTGACTGCAATTAATTACTTATTAATGACTTTATTTTGCTCTGGGAAGTTGAAATTAAAAAGAAACATCTTAGTTATTGTGTTATACTCTTAAAGTATACCATTAAAGGCCTATTTTATCAAAAGTGATCATTTGTATATCAATTACTCACTCCTTGTTCAGGAGGAAAACTTGCCCTTAATGGTAAATGGAGCCACATTAAACAACTGCAAATTTTATCAAAACATCTTTTTACAAAGTTTCACACAGCTCGTGCAGTATAAAATAATACATGTCCAATACTTCCCAGACACATGCATTTTGCTAAAAACGTACTATTTAGAACACTTTAACATACGAAAAGTATTTGGGGTAAGTTTAAGTTCAGAATAGGTATTACTATACACACTTTGTGAAGGTACTTGACTGAAAAGTCACGTAGACATCCCAGTTCTTAACATATGCAGCAATGCTTGCTGTGTTGACAAATTTGACCCAAAAGAGAAAGACTAAAACACATTTTCTGTGTATTCATTTCATTTATGATTATTAAATATAAATATAAGTATATATAATATTGTTTCAGGCAGTTTTTATTTATTCCCTGTAGTTTTTTTTCAAGTTGACAAAAATGTATTTTCACACCTATTTTTAGTTTTTATTTAAGTTTTAGTTAGCTACAGTATAATAACCCTACAAGCATATGTGTTTGAACTCTGCTCATGCATTCTACTGAACAGAGTTCAAAAGCATGTGCTTGCACTTCTTGTGACTAATAATGCAAAGATGCTTTCCGTTTTAGTGACAATGCATGTGTTTTGGAAGTACTTAGCATACATACAAATGAGACTTTGCTGCTGTTAAATGCAGTCCCCGTTTACTTGGAATCAATAAGAATTTCCTCTGTTTTTAGATTTTTAATCACCATCAAGGCATGCTGATTCAGTGTAACAAAGGCTGAGTAACCAATCTTCTTCTTGGTGAAATATTAAGCAACAGTTTTTTACTTAAATTTTACCGTATGTTAAGAGGTGTCAAAGGTAACACAAGGTGGCTCACTCAGTCAGGCATGGACATGAAGTTTGCAATCATCCACTAAGTTAGAGTATTACATTTTATTAATATCTAATTCAGCTGTTGAATTAAGATTATCTGCAAAAAACTGTTAACAGTATAATTTATAAAATAATGACACACACGTGTGTGTGCGTGTGTGTGCATGTGAGGGCCAGAGAGCTTGGATACATACAGTATTCAGCTAACACACTTGTGGGGTATGTGCCTCCATTGTGTTAGGTGACTAAAAGCAGAACAGAGAAGGCAACTTAAAGTAACACAACCAGGCCTCTGCTGCCTCAGCTGCTCTGTGATCAGCATGTTTCGAACTGCGACTCAGGGATCTGCTGGGAAGGGGAGTGTTGTTAAGTCACTGAACAACAAAACACACACACACAGTGTACAGCTCACAGTCTCCTGAGCAGTGACTCAGGCCGGCATGTTGGGTGTTGTTAGAGGTTTCCTGACCGCTGGATGCCGACAGAAGCAGGAGCATGAACTACATGAACGATTAACAAAGTGTAACGGAGCTCCTGAGCAGTCATGAATATCAGACATGTTACCAGGAGACCATTCACCTGTGGACGGGACGGAGGAACAGGACAAGTCGACTGAAGGCAAGTAAAATGTTGCACTGGCTACCTGTTATAAAGCTTCAAAGGGGCATTTTGTACTGAGACGCATTATTTGTTTATCTGTTTAAAGTTTACCTTTTTATTCCAACAATGTTGTAAGTTTTTGGTTTTTCTTGTTAAAAACTTCACACTGGGCAGGATGGTGAAAACCCTGAAACAGTGATAACATGATTCACTCAACTATCTTAATTTAGTATGTGAGGTTTAGAAGCTCTTTATATCAGAATTACACTGCACAAAATAAAATTATGGCAATTTTCACAAATGACTACTGTCTTTATCTGAACCAATGTAAGCACACCGCTTACAAAATCATGGATTTACAGACTTTTAATGTCAGTGTGGTCGGTGAGGAATCTTTCATATCTTTTGATGGCTTTTCAACATGAGTTTCTTATTGTGTCTCAAGGTAGTGCGTCTATAAATTCAGCACAGGAAATCCTTTCAGCACGTGACCCTGTTAGCAGAGGAAATACCACCCTCACTGACCTCATTAGCAGTAAGTGGAAACTGTGAGATCTTTACAGCAAACAATGCAGTGACCAAAATTAAATGTTGTTTCTCTTGTCCAGGTGTTATCTGGTACTGGAACATCTGAAGAAAATGATAAATTCATAGGTGTAAAACAAAGTTTTAGGATCCAAATGTGTTTTACACTCACCAGTCTGTTTCAATTTTTAATGTGATAGTTCAGATTTTTCTGAAGTGGCATTGTATGATGTAGTTATTCATAGTCAGGGTATTACGTACAGTAGATGGCGATCGGCACACCCTCAGTTTTGAGAGGCAGGCAGGAGTACTGCCTTAAAAGCAAAGCAGTGTACTGCTGTGGACAGGGGCGGCAGTGAAATGCATTTTAGCCACCTACAAAAATCTAACCGAAGTTTTACTTCACAGAACACTAGAGCTGCTGGTCTCTGCCTGATTTGTTAGTTTGTCTGTGTTGTTGTTTCATTTTGGTGTATCTAAACTAACCCTTTAAAACACCAAAGTCACTCAATAACTACTTCTCCAAACTGTGGGATGCGTCAACCGCCATCTACAATATGTATCTCAATGACTAAACACCTCATACAACCCCACTTCAAATAATCCAAACTATCCCTTTTAAGTCCAGATTAATTACAGCTTGAACTTTAAGTGCTTGCTTTGAAGCTTTACCATCAAGGACTTGCATTCCTGTTCTCTGGTGATGCAGTGAATTGGTCTTTGCTGTATGTTTGTTTTTTGCCCAGCCCAGCCTCTTCCTGCTGCAGCCCCATCTGCAGAGGCCTCACAGAAGGCAGCAAAGTTTAAGAAGCCTCACTGTGACCTCCAGCAGCCCACATGCCCACGATGTGGCCTCACAGTCCCAGACCACAGGCTCCCCTCTCTCTCCCCAAGCCTGAGTCCACTGCAGGGATCCAGCTTGTCGGTGAAGAGCGGCAGCAGCAAGAAGAGCAGGAGCAGCAGGAGGAGTGCGGCTGGCTCACACCAACCTACTGCTACACCTGCTGGTAGGCACAATGATGTAAATAGGATTGAACAGGTCTGAATCCGTCTCAGAATTGTGCCAGTCGAATCAGACTGGCACAATTCAATACAAATATTTGACAATTTGTTTTGTTTTCCATAAAAAGTTTTAACAAACTCCACGGGACATTTGATGAGACAGCAGCATTCATGTAATATAGTAAACAAGCTAATGGTGGTGACGACAGGTCGTCAATTTGCAACATTTTTTGCAGACACTAGATATCAAATAAGAGCAAGAGACTGCATCATATTAAGGGCTGTAAATTCACCACATTTAAGCAGAAGGTCTCTCCTCTCTCCTTCTCTGTGTCGCTGCCTGCATGTCCGCCAACTCCCTGTACCAGAGAGTATTATTAAAGTCAGGAGCACTCACTCTGCAGCAAAACCTGGGGACCAAAACGTCACACTGCACAGAATCCCCACCACACATGCACACAAAAATAACCCTGACTGCTCGACTTGTAGCAGTCTCAGTCAACTGAGCGTCTCTGACTGATGATTTGAATCCTTAGATATCAAGGGGCAGCTCTAGACTCAACAATATGATATAAAATTAATATTACGAGAAATTGCAAAATCTATATTGATGATGATAGGCATTTTAATACATTTGTAAACTTTTGTTCTCAAAATTACCTTTTTATATATATACTATTTTCATAACCATATTTAGATCAATTACAGAATGACATTGCATATACTGGACTAAACTCTGGGTTGATATTGGTAGTATTGGTAGACTTGGTTAACCATCCACCATTTTTGAAAATTTGCTACAATGAGTATAATAAAATAACGCAAAACATTCAAATGATTTTTCTGTTAGTACCAAAACAAAATCTATGTGCTTACACAAAGTTAAGTTTCTCTTAAAGACTTTCAAACTGCTGCACTTTCTTACAGTTTTATCAAAGCGTGCACTCCTTGTTTATCCTTGTGTTCATGTTGTTATCTCTGTGAAGTTATGCATTAAATCAATACAGTAGCCACACATAATGCTCCTTTTTCATCTACACACATATATAGATATTAGCATAAGTTATGTGCTGGGGTGTATAATTCGAGCGGCTAAGCAGGAAAAAGCTGGACCCCACTCCCCAGGGAATTCTGCCATCTGCTTTTCATTTACTTCCTTGAGTAAACAGGATAAAACAGCTCGATTTGCATGAGCTCACTCACTACCTGGTCCTTGTGAGGATGAAAACAGTAACTGAGTAACAATACAATGGGTAGGATCAGGAGAGATGCACTGTAACACACCAGTGGGGTTAATATATGCAATTTCATCTGCACCTAATTTGGGCAGGAGAGCAATTATCCTGTGACAGCTTCTTCCTAGTTGTTGTTCATCACTGGCAGCCTCGGTGGCCTTTTTTATTTTCCCTCGAGGACTGAACGAAGCTCTGTGATTAAGTAAACACAATCACACTTGATCACCGCGGCACAGTTGTTTCTCTTTTAAGTTCTAGTTGGCACGACAAATAAACACGCGAGAGATTAATTTAGGGTTAATAGAATCGTTAATCCCTGTTTCTGATGGTGTCTGACAGGCTTTTAGATCTTATAACAGCTTCTCTGTGACCTCAGATGTGATATTTGTGACTAAATCACTTTTCTGTCTCATTTTTCCTCACCCACAGACTCCTGTTTACACCTGCTGCTGGCGTGCCTGTCGTGCCAGTGCTCCGTGCTGCTCCTGGGTCTGCTGGAAGCCTGCTTCTCCTGCCTCCACAGCTCCTGCTCCTGCTGCTGCCACGCCTGCGCCCGCTGCTGTTCGGCCATACAGGAGACAACGGTGGAAGAGCTCAACTGCCACGCCCACTGCCACTCGGTGCTGTTCGAGTCTTGCTGTGAGCCAACCGAGTTTCTCGAGTTTTGTCTGGAATGCTGCGAGATCTGCCATCGCAGCTAGGAAGCTAGGTGGCTGGAGCAGCAGGCCTGAGGACTAATATAGTATAAGACGAGAGGAGACTGAAACAAGGGACATTAAAACCAACGTGAGATTCATTAGAACTGCAGTGACATGTTTTGACACTCGAAATACACAATATTTACATTGTTTTTACCAATATACCTTGCTGTCAGACGGCCCTTTCGAACAGGGAACTGAAACTGTTACGTTACTCTCCTACATTGACAGAAAGTAATTTTCCCTTACAGAACATGGGCGCTGCCAGTTTACTACAGCCTGAATCTTTTAGTTAGTTCGTGGTATTGTGTGACTTAGAACCACATTAATATTAAAATGAAGAAAATAGCATTCTGTTGTCAAAACATACTTCATTCAAATTTAAAGTTTTGGGATTTGAATACACAAAGGACACTACTGGTTTTAAAACACACACACACACACACACACACACACACAGTTGTAAAAGAGTACTTTGCTGATTTTTGGTGCTTTTTCTCTGGTTTTTGGGCTTTTGCTCAAACTGCAGGCTGTATTTCAACATTTTCAACATTTCCCGACACAGCGGACACAAAAGAGACTTACCTGCCCTCGCTCTCTTTCTCTAAGTCAGACCGAAATGCCATAAAACGGTACAACTAGGTGGTGCAAAAGTTTGTGAATACAAATTGGGCACCTTACTGCTTCCTGCATAGTAAAAACAAAAGGCAAAAAAAAGAGATTAAAAGGTAAAATTAAGCAGCGCTGATCAAATGTAAACCAACATTCTATTACCGTGTATTTTTCTTACCTCAAATATTTTCAGAAACATGTTTTAGCTTACCAATTAACTGTGACATGAGATCGAGCAGGCCGCCATCGTTTCACATGACCATTGCACATTACATCATCAAACAGCGGGAGTGTTTATTGGTCAGATCAGGAGCAAAGCATTCTGGTAGTTGCAGGTTTTCTGCCTCCTGAGCAGAATCATCGTTTTTCTCTGGTCATGTAGCACTAATTTCAGAAGTATTTGCAACTTTCTACTGCAGAGAAAGTAATATTGGTGAAATACTTATTTTTAAGCAGAATAAGGAATAGTTTGACACTGTGAGAAAAACGCTTATTTGTCTTTTTGCCTAAAGTTGGATTAGAGGGTTAATTCCACTCTTATTTTTCCATTAAATATGAAACTAAAGCCCTACCGTCTCCAGTCGTCTAAAATAAGCAAACCGCTCTCTAGCTCCAGCTGCTGAGACTATTTATTGAACTGTATGGAAATGGTATCAATCTTCTCATGAATGGGTGTATTTCACAAACTATTCCTTTAACGTCTTTGCATTTTTTTATCTCATCACAACCATGCTGACAAGAGGAAGGAATATTTGCATTATTTATGTCCTGGTTGATTTTGAGGAAAATAAATTCAAGGACCTTTTGAAATATTGAAAGAAATGTGTCAAGGTCATTTATTCTGTTTGTGAAATCTCTTTGGATAGCCAGGGTGAATAAAATTAGCACTAATTAATCCTCTAATGTTGTTGTTCACCATCACATTGCTGCATTATGTAATGGTCATATTTTTTTAATAAACAAGCACAAAAACTTGCAGCACTGCCACACGTTCAGGCTTTATTCTACAGAAATAAAATCTTTTGTTTGTACATCAAGTTGCATTTAATGACTTTGACCCAGCAGGACCCTTGAACGAGTCGGGTCTACCTCTTTGCTCATTTATGCTCGTGTTCTCATGTTATAAGATTGCAGGTTTGACTCCTTCGTGCACAGCTCTTTGCAGCTGAGGAACAGGGCGACAAAAATCTTGTCAGCTCTTTCTTGAATCCTTTTTCATATTTGTCATATAAAGCACTTAGAACATAAAAGGATTCTTTTTCTCTGCAGATCTTGGAAGATCGAAGCCGGCTCCTTTAAAGCCGTCGTGTGGGATGACAGCAGAGAGGCAGAGTAAACAGCCAAAAATAAAACAAAGCGGCGATAAAGACAACGCTGTCAATCTGTCCTGGCCAGCCAACAGGCTCATTTAAATCATGTTACAGCGAGTAAATCGAATTTAAGTATCTCTTTTGCCCACAACACATTTGGATTCTGCTGGTGACAAGAAACAGCGGTGACGTCCAATTTAGAGCATGGCGAGCATACACTAACAAATAAACACTCAGGTTTGTTCCACTTGTCCCCCTCAATTTGTTATACCCTTTACCCACACCTGATGTCTACCGCCGCAAATCACAAACAGCTGATAATGTCAGAGTGAAATCAGAACCTACATATGTTACAGCCACATCGTGATACATTGTTCTAAGACAGAACATATTTTCCTTTGACTTTTGATTTAAAATTACCAGTATTTTTTGTTTTGTTTTTAAATAAATACTATTTAATGGTGCTGCAAACAAACACAATAAAACAGGTTTTGGTGAGATTATTTACAAGAAACTTTGCAGTAACACTGACCAATCAACAATTATTTGGTAACTATTTTGTTGATAGTTTAATTATTTCAAGGTCCAGTGTGTAGGATTTAGGGGCATCTATTTGCAGAAATGGTTTATAATAAATAAAAATCACTTGAATTGTTGTGTTTCTGTTAACTTAGAATGAGACGTTTATATGGAACAGGTCCTGATGTACAGAACTCGCCATGTTGTTTTTACAGTAGCCCAGAATGGACAAATCTAACACTGGCTCTACACATGGCCATTTGCGTAGGCCATTGTTTCTGCTACACTTCACACAGGGGTGAAGTTTCAGTTCTGTCACCACTCTTTGTCACTACATCCTGAACACTGGACTTTTAAGTCATTTTATAGCAAAAATTTAAATTCATTCTGGCTTCTCAATTGTGAGAATTTGCATTTTTTTTAATCTATATAATACATTATTGTAATATGACATGCATATAATACCATTATTGCTGTGCATCGCTCTCTCTCTCTTTCCTTTTTGTCATTATTGTAATTCAGCTGTTATTTACAACATTTACAACGTTATTTACTATTGTGATAATGGGCTTTATATATTTATAAAATTGACTTCACTTGCTAAATTTTATATCTTCAGTATGTCTTAAATTTTCAAGACATCATTGGGGTTCGAGAAATTGCTAAGGGGCATTTAGATTCAACAATTACTTCATAAAAAGAAAATTATTTACAGGTGAATCAATAATTCATACTAATAATTATTAGTTGCAATTCTTAAATTTGTCTCTTTTTCTTTTGCAGTAAAATACAAATATGAATCACAAAATAGTGAATGTAAAAAGAAGGGGTATTGAAAATTTGAAATGACAGTATAAAAAGTTAAATCTAGTGGAGTTATGGTTTCACAACAAGTGAAAACCTATTACAAGAAATTATCCTTAAGTAATAACCACACATTGTTGTGCATAACTAAATCTTCATTAACACTCTGTCCTGTTTTAATTTTCATGAGATTTTGGGTTTTAATTATTGAGTTTATATTTCATAATCAGAAGGCTGATAACATTTTTTGATGACTACTTTTGGGCCCAAAAAAAACAAACAAAAAAAAAAAAAACACAATTTATACAGGTGGTTTCAAACCTTTAGTAGCTGGGTTCTACCAGCTAGGTTGCTCATGGTTGCTACTCCAATTTGAGCTTTTTTGTTTAGCTTTAGATTGGAACCATAACCACACTAAGGCTATGCAATCTGTCGACCCCTCTTCTCTCTGTGTCTCTCATACTGCCGTACTTGTTTAATAATCCTCTTTAAGATCATATAAAAACTCAGTTACTTCATTTCTCCTTGTCTCAAGTATAAAGACTGTGGCAGCTTCAGGGGGTAGATGTGAAGATTTGTAGCATCAGAAAAGTGGAGCTGAGCATAAGTCATTTTTAAAAGAAGAAAGTCATAATTAAAAGAATGTTTTTGACAATTAAGAATGCACAAATTCAAAATTAAGACTGTTTATTGACTTTAAAGGCCCAATTTTTATAGAATTAAATGTAAGACTTTTTAATGACCTGCAGACACCTCGTAGGTGCAATTGGATCATAATTAAAACATAAAATAAAGAGATGATTTTTTAAAATTAAGGAGCAGGGAAAAACAACAAACAGAAATAAAACTAATTTAAGGGGCATTCTGAAACATCTCGTGGACCTGCAGATACCTGATTTAAAACATAATACTGTGAAATATAACTGAGATAAAGTATAAATGACCAGTTAAATGACTACATAAAGAGACCGTTTTGGTTTCAGGCTTCGAGAGAGTGCCATGCTTATTGAGATAGCTTCAAAAATGTTTGACTTTTCTTTCATTGTTATTTCATGTCATGCTTTAATTTGGGCAACAGAGTTTGAGAGATGCCTTTGCACACTGGTATCATGGTAGGAAGATTTATAAATAAAATGGGTTTTTCAGTTGACAACCTCATCATGCGTCTGAGGCTTGAGGTTGAAATCCGACACCTTGTTTTTTCTTAACAGTTGTTGGACTGGCAGTCTGAGATAACAAGACTGGGCATCACAGACGGAGGATGACCCAATGAGGAGCAGTTTGTTTTAAACCTGAGCTGCTTTTCAAAAACAACCCTTTCAACACTTTTTTTTTTTATTACTCAGAATCTGTCTATTTGTATTCTCGCCTGCCTCCAAAGCTTCATGACAATGGTTGTAACCTCCTCAATCAAAACGAGGTTTACGTGTAGTGTATGAAGTGGCGTCTATTGAAAAAAGGGGAAATAATAACACCTAATAGTCAGTCTGTCAGATGTGCCCATCTGCTGTAAAGGAAACAAAAATAAATGTAACCAGATTTGAATATCTAACATTTGAGGCTGACGCAGAGAGGACGGATCAAAGGGAAGAGAGACACACCAGAGGGGGGCAATCATAAACACATTGTCTCATTTTAATAAGTGAGGGGAATGGTTTCTAAACCAGCGCATATCATCAAGTTTCATGTGTTTTCTTGTGCGAGAGGAGGAGGAGGAGGAAGGGGGGAGTAAAGTGAAATACATCAAAACATAGCTAATGAGGGCTGGGTTAAAAATGGCTGTGCATGAAATACTGATGGCAAGCTGAATTGTTATCTTGAATTTAGATACCTGAGAGCAAGTTTTGCACATAATAACCGCAGAACAAGGAGTTCTTAAAGTATAAGAGAAGTCGGCACTAAGCACATTCTCTTTATCTACAACAGAAATGAACTGAATAAGCAAATACTTTTTTATTTTCTGCATGCTTATACTGTTTATCTATATATGTTTTTTTATAAACCTTTCTTTATAGTAAAAGGAAAATGGTTGTGCCACAAATGTACTTAATATTCAGTTAATGTACTGTTTGTATATGATAAGTGATGCTGCGTTCACATGGAATCAGGACAGTTGGTCGACAGCAGACTGAAAACAAATTGCGGCAGCACACAGAACGGCAGAGAGCTAACACAAAACATTCATGAACATGTGGTATGATGCTGATGCTGTATTGTTTACCAAAAAAAGCACATATAAAATAAAATTCTTTTGTCTTTATAATATTATGTTATTGTTCAAGTAACACCCGTTAATAGTCCAGATCCCCCGTGTTTCCATCTTGTGTAAAGGAGGGACAAAACATCCTCACCTGATTATAACGTCTTGCTCTTGTCCACTAAAATGATATCCTGCTTTCCATCTACCATTTATCTGATTCCAGGTGAAAAAAAGCACAACACTGACAATAATTAAATTATGTGTCAAAACATTGAAGTTTATGATAATGCAGAGGCACAGCTGTCTTTGGTTAGGTCACCATAGAAATACATTATTTTAACTTTTAGCAATTCTATCTGATGTCGTGCTTCAACTTTATGCATGTTTCAAGCTATTCATCGTTCATATCTTTTTTTTATTTTATATTTTATCTCTTAGCAAATCAGCATCCTATGCTGATCAGACTTTTTGTTTTGGTTTTCTTCTCCTTTTTTTCTTGTTTTGTCAATATTTAGAGTCTCCCCACACACAGTGACTAGCTTTTAGCATCACGTGGCTATCGATATCTAACAGTTGTGAAGCAGAANTATCTTTTTTCTATTTTCTATTTTATCTCTTCGCAAATCAGCATCCTATGTTGATCAGATTTTTTGTTTTGGTTTTCTTCTCCTTTTTTTCTTGTTTTGTCAATATTTAGAGTCTCCCCACACACAGTGACTAGCTTTTAGCATCACGTGGCTATCGAT